>NC_136068.1:917304232-917307787 GCF_964261635.1 Lissotriton helveticus | reverse complement strand
GCACACGCACCAAGGGTGGTCTGGAAATGGGTATTTTGTGAGCTCTCACACAGGAGTGCTTGGACGGAGGTATCAGGGGTGCCTTAGTCACAAGGCGCCCTGGGTGAAACCAAACTTGGCGCCCTACGTTATCCTCCTCCCCTCGGCTCCCACCCTCCCTTTTCTAAGCTCTGTGTATAATAGGAGCTGCTTCTTAATAGAAAATAAATGCAGCTGCTGCAATATGCACTATTTTTTGGTGCCTAACACTCATGTACCCACTATGTACGCTTGACAAAAAATAACGATTGCCATCTTGGCTGTTTATTTTCTTTGAGCCAGTTTATATAGCGCAAACTCGACCTGAAGGTATACGACCACTTTACATGACCATCAGTTGCATTTTAGAAAGACACATTCATTTCTAAGCACGGGGAGATTAAGGGATTTGCCCAAAATCACAGGATGTTTGAGCTACCCTCCAGATTCGAACCCAGTTGCTCAACTTCAAAGTTGGCCGCTCTAGCCGTTAAGCCACATTATGTTTATCACTGGTTTTAAGAACACCACCCCCCTTTCCTAGCTATCATGCAGAATTTAAAGCATTCTGGGGATGACACAAAGGTATACTCCTTATAAGGGGGCTTTCGTTGATTGGAGCTGCTGACATGTCTGCCGTGGCCTACTTGGTATTAATCTCTTTGTTCATGCAGTTTTTGCAGCTTTTAGGCAGTGGACGCTCCGAGTTGGCGGTCCTTTTTGGTGCATCAGTGTTTGTTGATGACAACGAGCCCCCTCTCTTGCTCCTTATTGTTTGCCTAATTTGCTGTTGGGAAAGGACGTTCCTGCGGTGGTTCATGCAAGAATCTTACTTGACAGGGATGGATTGAACAGTTTTAAAATATGATAGCACAAAATGTTGTGTGGGTTTACTATGTGTCCATTTCAGATTGGGAGCAAATTGTATTGTCGTTTAAAATAAAAGTGCATAAACCTCCTTCATTTCCTGATTGCCGATATTTACACTTTGCAATGGATTTTGTTACGGTGTTGTTTCGGTTACTTCACAAACAAGCATTTACAATGCAACGGTTTCGCCTCTTGAAAAGTTAGAGCTATTGGCATTGTAAATGACAACATTTTGATTTATGTGTTGGTTTTGAATACAGATAAATAAATGGCATTGTCACTTACATTGGCAATAGCTTAATCTCTCGCAAATGTGAGACCTATGGTACCCTACTGGACGAGCTCAGCAGGCAGCAATTACTTGCAGACGAGTTCTATAACACAACAGCGCTGTAAATGACAAGCGTTATTATCGCGGGCGGTTGTGGTACGCATTTTATCCAGTCAAGAACGGTTTGCTTTTGTATAAATAAAACAAACAAAGCCGTTGTAATTGTGTAGCAGATCTAAGCTACCAGACAGGACGTACTGGGAGAATAAACTTTCAAATAGTTGGAAACTTTAGTATGCCGTTGGCGCAAAGACAGCCAGCCCATCTGCAGATATGTTGTGTCTGTCGCGTTGTGTGCAACTGGAAATGACATGGCATGGATGTAACTTCTGCAGCAAGTATTCAAATCTCAATATATGTATGGATTATTCAGACATACAGAGAGGGGAGGCTGAGACTTACACCGAGTATATATAGCTATATAGGCGCATACACCTATAGATCTGAGTGGTAACCTATGTGCCCCATTGGCTAGTCAAACATCTCATTTATTTCCTGACTCGCGTCTCTCTATGATAATCGAGTCAATTTTACAGGTTCTGTCACGACAAAGACATTAGCGTTAAATACTTTGCGGCTACATTCGCCCCCTTGCCATGCAACCTGCTCGATCGAGATTAAGGAAAGGGAATTTCTAATGTTTTCCCCATGGAGGAAAAAAGCACAGGAGAAGTTACACGATTTATACTCTGGCAGAGAATTCTTCCACTAGGGAGAAATTCTGCGTGTGCCAGTTGTACACGTGTTGTCACACCTGGGAATATGAAACCAAGATATATTTTAGAAAATACTCCTTGAATAGCCTAAAAAAAAATCGGAAACAGGCTGAAAATATGAGAATCGTTCTCCGTTGGTACATTTCCAACTTGTTTCCCAAATCATTCAAAAGAATAAAATCGAATATCAGAATAATCTATATGGCAAGAAACTGAGCGATGTAATGGAAATAAAAAAAACTGTGGAGCTACTGAGGTCAGCTTTTGCGGGCTCACATCAGATGAAAGAAGCCACATTGAGACATTGAAAAGATGTATTACTGAGAAACTATTATGCCAGGGGATTTTACCACTATTGTCACATACCGGTTGTAGGCCAACTACCTTTTATCCAAGACACAGAACAGAAAACAATTACGAGGAAAGAGCACAAAGCACACACAAAACACTTTCACGACGCTACAAAATGCAATCTAAATCAATGAAAGGGAAACAAATGGACAAAAAGAACAGACTGCTGCTCCTGGGAAGCAAAATAAAGCCGGTGTTCAAACGTTTCTGTATTTATTTAAAACACTGACCAGATGAAACAAGCATTTGCAATGCAATAGGTCTCGTATTTGCGAGATTTTGAGAGCTACTGGCATTCTAAATGACAATGCCTTTAATTTATGTGTTTTGACAACCTGCAAGCGGTGCATAAAACACGCCCTTTCTACTTGTAGTCCTTTTTGACTTAATAGCACCAAGAGATTTTGTTTTGGTAGTGTTTGTTAACGCTATACGAATGTTCTGTGTTGTACCTGCTCTGTGTGTGAGGGAAGCTTGCACTGCTGCTGCCTGTGCTGTACCTGTTCCGTGTGTGAGGGAAGCTTGCACTGCTGCCACCTGTGCTGTACCTGCTCTGTGTGTGAGGGAAGCTTGCACTGCTGCTGCCTGTGCTGTCCCTGCTCTGTGTGTGAGGGAAGCTTGCACTGCTGCCGCCTGTGCTGTACTTGCTCTGTGTGTGAGGGAAGCTTGCACTGCTGCCGCCTGTGCTGTACCTGTTCCGTGTGTGAGGGAAGCTTGCACTGCTGCCGCCTGTGCTGTACTTGCTCTGTGTGTGAGGGAAGCTTGCACTGCTGCTGCCGCCTGTGCTGTCCCTGCTCTGTGTGTGAGGGAAGCTTGCACTGCTGCCGCCTGTGCTGTACCTGTTCCGTGTGTGAGGGAAGCTTGCACTGCTGCCGCCTGTGCTGTACCTGCTCTGTGTGTGAGGGAAGCTTGCACTGCTGCTGCCTGTGCTGTACCTGTTCCGTGTGTGAGGGAAGCTTGCACTGCTGCTGCCTGTGCTGTGCCTGCTCTGTGTGTGAGGGAAGCTTGCACTGCTGATGCCTGTGCTGTACCTGCTCTGTGTGTGAGGGAAGCTTGCACTGCTGCCGCCTGTGCTGTACTTGCTCTGTGTGTCAGGGAAGCTTGCACTGCTGCTGTCTGTGCTGTGCCTGCTCTGTGTGTGAGGGAAGCTTGCACTGCTGATGCCTGTGCTGTACCTGCTCTGTGTGTGAGGGAAGCTTGCACAGCTTGCACTGCTGCTGCCTATGCTGTGCCTGCTCTGTGTGTGAGGGAAGCTTGCACTGCTGATGC
>NC_136068.1:917236732-917301732 GCF_964261635.1 Lissotriton helveticus | reverse complement strand
CTAACTATTGCTAATATATGCACTGATACAACCTAATATACTAAAGTTAAACGCGCTGACTTGTTAAAGGAATACACTTTTAAAGCTCTTTATCATTTTTTCCAGGGTTTTTGATGCACAGTTTGTGCGCCAAATACGTTGATGGCTCGAGTTGTGTTCTGGCTCTTAAAGCCAAGTCCGAGCCCTGGCTCGGTTCGCCCTATGTGCTCTCATTATTAATCTGCGGACTTGTAGTAATAAGTACTGGTGCGTACACATGTACCGAACTGGCCTATGGGGCCCATAGCAGAGCGGGATGGATGATTCCACACTGGTGAATGCTGGGAGGGACTCTAGCTCTTATGGGGGGAGGGAGGGAAGCTGTAATCGCCGTTGGATGAGGAGCACACGAAATGTAGACATGAAGTAGCAGATCTCATGTGTGGTTAAATGTCGTCTGTCACAATCATAAAGAGCTTCCGGGTCAAGCTGTGCTGAGTGTGTACATGTGCAAAACTCGGAGGTGACTGAAATGTATTGGCTTCTCATGCATTATCGCCGAATGTAGCATCATTGGTGTGTTGTGATGTCACAACTATGGATAAAGGACTGTATCGCATGATGATATGATGGTATTGTGTCCGTGTGGCTGCGCCTTCTCTTTTGCTTCTAAGTGCCCGCTGATTGGCAGAGAGGTCGCACAATCACTCAGCGAGCAGGATACCGGTGAAACGTACTCACCCCTCACTTCCTGCACAGCGGCAGTCTCGAGCTCACCATGACATGACTAGATGACGTATCAGGACTTCGTGCACCACACGAAACTATTCCCATAGAAGTTATTTCCTACAAACGCACACCTTGCAACCAAAGCTGCAACCGCCTGCAGTCACTCCTGACAGGGCCTCCCTGGTTACAGGGACGCGTTGTACAAGCCCTAAATAACATAACAAAGGCATAGCATAGCACCTACTCTGTAGGTACTAAGACACAATTCAATCAGTGTGGCGCACCTTACATAAATGACTGTGTAATATCATTATGGGGGTGCAGTGCTCCAGAAGCAGAGGGCTTGGGCGAGGTCACCCCGGCTTCAAGCAGCGATTATTCCATTAAGTCCAGACCGCAGGCCCATCTGCGCCATCAGGCCTGGGTGTGTGATTCCATGGCTGTCTGCGGGGGGGGGGGGCACTAGCACTCGGTGTGTGATTCCATGAGGGGAGCTTCCAGGTCACTTGTCTGCATTACAGTAATGGCTGCTGAGCCTGGCTGGGTGTGTTGGTAGCTGAGACCTCCTCCCCCAAACGCAACTTACAATACAATATCAGGCCTGTGAGTTCTTTGGCCAGGGGTGTCTTCCCTGCACGGTACACTTGTGCCATTACTATGTCCCATTCTGTGTCTTATTTTGTATTTCCCGCTTCGTGTCTTTCATTCCGTACCGGTGTCTAGCAATCTAATGATCTCTTCTCTTTATCGCTCTCTCCCTCTTCCTCCCTATCTCTCCCTCAATATTTCTCAGTCACTTTCACTCTTATCCCGTCCAAACCTCGTGTCTGGCTCGGGCGCTCTAGTTATTGCTTCTTCTCTCTCTCTCTGCCTACCTTTCGCCCATCTCAGCCTCTTTGCATCTCTCTCTGGATCCCTCTCTTCCCCGTCTACCGCTTCCTTCTCCGTCTCTCTCTGTCACGGTCCCAAGCTAACTTGGTCTAGTTCCCTCCTCCGCCCTCCTTCTTTCATGCCTCTCCGGTCATCTCTGGCCTTCTACTCCCTGTATCTTGCTATTTGTTTCTCTCCTTTCCCATCTCGCTCTAATTACCACTCACTCTGTTTGTCTCTCTTACTCTGCCCCGTCTTATTACTCAGTTCTCCCCCTTTCTTTGCTGCTCTCCCGAGCTCCCCTTCATTTTTGTCTCCCTTGTCCCTCTCGCTGGTATTGTTCCCTCATTCTCTCCCGTTCTCTGCCTGTCTTGCTGTGTATCGTTTCCTTCCTGTTTGCTTGCATCCATCTCTCTGTCTGCCTTTCTGACTCTCTCGCAGTGCCTGTCGCCTCCCCTGCTCCCGTCTCTGTTTTCCTGTCTCTTGGAGCTGCCACCGAGTCCTCCCTCAGCCTTCATTCATTCACTCCGCTCTCTGCTTCTTTCAATTACATCATTCCCGTTTCTCTCTTTGTTCACCCCCCCAACCCTCGCCCATGGCCCCTCCCTCCCCGAGCAATGGACCTAGATGACTTTGAGAGGGTTGAGCCCTGGGGGAGCCTCATCCTATTAGAGGGGGACGAGGGGGGGAGTCTGGGTATGTGGTACAAGGCCTGGGGCAGTATGCAAGTCCCGCCTGCGGGTTTCAGAGGGCGGAATCACCGTCTGAAGAGCTGGGGGCAGAGAGAGCAGGAGGCGAAATAAACTGTATGAGGAGACAGAGCACGAGTTGCAGGTCCGGCTCTCTGAATGAGCCGGAAGGAGGGGAGCAGAAGGCAGGATCATTGCACGAGGGGTCAGCAGGAGTGGCCTTACTGTTGAGCACCTACGGGCACACGGGGAGGGGGGGGCGGGAACGGACAGCGGGAGGGGGGGGGGCGGGAACGGACAGCCACAGAAGAGCAGCGAGGGCGCAGCACTCCACTTCGGCCAAAGGCTTTTCCAAAATGAGGAAAACATCACGGGACAAAAAAAAAAAAAAAAAGTACACGCCCAGAGCCACATGACATCAGAAGTGGGTGGAGAGGGAAAAAAATGCAGGAACGCCCACGAATCTGGTCCGGCCATGACGGACAGATCTCTGTTCCAATGGCTAGCCTCCATTTATGGAGCTAGCCAATGGAACAGAGGGCGTATTCAAGTGTCCCTTACTGTGAAGACTACAGATTTCTCTGGAGGCGGAGCTAAAAGCTCCGTGCTCCAGCGAAACCTAAAAAGTTAGGCACAGTTGTATAGGCAACAAGTAGTTTGTTTATGCAACCTATAAAACAATTATTGTGAATCCCAGCATTTTGAGCACATAGATAATGCTCTGCTTTTCAAGGAGGATAGTGCTTCAAATACATGAAGGCTTTTAACTCCTCAGATTCTCATATATGTCCTTGAATTGATGCTTTTCTAACACAGAGCCTTTCACATATCCGTGCACTAAAGGTTGCTACAGCCACAAGGTGCCCATGTGACCTAATGGCCAGAGCTGCCTGCTTTGGAGCTGAGGAACAAGGTTCGAGCCTTGGCGTCCGCTCAACATCCTGCGATCCTGGGGAAATCACTTAAGCTCCCCGTGCCTACTAAAAATGAATGTGTCCTTGTGTAACGTGGCTGTTGCTCATTTAAAGTGCCCCAACACCTTCTGGTCGAGTTAGCGCTATATAAAAAACAACAAACGCAGCAGCTTTCTTAAAGTATGCACCCAGGTTAGAATGTCATCCGTATCCAACAGGACTGCCTCACCAATGCTCCAATTAGAAAACTCACCACTAAAAAAAATACAGCATTACGATGCGGTAACACTCCACTTTCGCGCTTAGTAACCAGCTACCCCCCAAACACATGCTGACTGTGTCTTTGCCTTGGGCCCTATGCAGTGCCGGCTGCTTCTCGGCTACGTTTCATCTTTAATTAATCATGTGTATGCATACATTTATACATGTACATAGTTAGTGATACTAGGTTGTTAAAACACGTCTACCTCTAGCGCATTCATAGAGATTAGACATCTACAACAATTACATGATTGGTCAACACCTAAAAGGCTATTTATTGCTGGAATCCATTCAACAAAATATGTTTGAACACTGAAGATACAAGCACTTGCTATGCAATTAGTCTCGCATTTACGCAAGTTTGACCTATTGGCATTGTAAATACCAATGCCTTTTATTTATGTGTTGCTTTTTAAAACATAAATAAAAGCCATTGTCATGTACAATGTCAATAGCTTAAACTTGTTTTATCTGGCTACACAAGCGCAGCTTTTGTTTTCTGTAGGAAGATGGGTGGGGGAAGGAGGTACCTAACTAGAAGCTTTTGAATGGAGACTGTCTAGATGTCATGGTGTCGCCTCCTAGAATTCAGGATATCTTTCAAAATTCATAATGTTTGGGGGCAGGGGGAAAAAGAAAAACAAAACATAAAAACAATGTCATTTACAATGTCAATAGCTCAAAATAATGTCACTGCGAGACATATTGCATTGTAAATGCTTGTTTGGTCATGGCTGACAGCTCTCCTAGACTGCTTATGGTCTAGCTACCATCTTGTGAGATCTTGAGTTTTTAAGTGTATTAAATAGAGAAATTGAGTTCTCACTGTAATCTTCAATTACAGTACAGACTTCTGAGATATTTGGTCTTGAAGACGAATATGCTACGTAGCAGGCATGGTGGTAGTTTGGTCTCCTCTAAGGAGAGCAAGTGGAGTGCTTGCAGGAGATGAGTAGCTTGATAGAATTTCCTAATTCCAGCACTTCTCTGGTGGCCCTGTTTGGGACCACATTTATTTTAGTTTATTTCTTCAAGAAATTAGTACGGATGGAAATAAAGGAATTTGGCCAAAATGAGTGGTGTAGGGAATAAGCCACTAAGGGAGAGATTCAGTCATTATCAGTTCTAGATAGACAGAGCATGGTGTCAGATTCAACCTTTCGTTAGACAGAGGATTGGCTGCATAAGCGTCATTATGCAGTGTGGAGACCTGAGTACACAAAATAAGGGGGGGGGCTGCATCTATGGGATAGAATGACAGTGTAGAAAACAAAAGGAGATGTGCAAAGATAAAACAATGCTGGTCATCAAAATATGGTATTTTGACATTTAAGCATGATTCTTTCAAACAGTATGAGACTGTGTGATGTCTAAATCTGAGACTAGCATAGTTTGAACAAAGAAGCATACCAAGTAATCATTATGAGGACCCCTACCCAAAAACATATTGGTGACTATTCATTTCCCTGAGTCAACCAGTCATTGCTGCAGCTGGGCAAACCCCATCCTCTTAACACTTTTGAAGGAGATTTCGAGTTGACAAAGCAAGTTAATATTACCTTGTTTTTCCATCATGTGCATAAACCAAGAGGATAGCCCTGATTCTAAATGCTCTGTAAGGACGTAAGGGGGCATCTTGGATCTCCAGTCAAATCTGGTCTGTGACGCAAACCTTGACCAGGGCAAGAAGTTCCGCAAACTACACAGATTTACAGGGATACTAATAGTAAAACAGCACTATGCACATTTCGGTTAATATAAAAACAAGACGATCCACAAAGATAGCTAATTTCAAATTGTTCGCCAACAGTATTAAATATTAATGCTTCTAGCTGTAAGGCAAAGATGCCAGCTGAGAGGAGGCACATGTGACAAGTGCCTTATCGAAGGAGAAAGCCTGCGGCAAGTTTGAATTTAATCAAGTATAAGTACATTTAGACAAATTTTCATTCCTGCTTCCATTGGGGAGAGTGGTGGTGGGGGGGGGGGGATTAGAAAATTGGCATTTTAATATGATAGCCACTAAGAATTGCTGTACAATCATTTTGTATGCCCTTTGAGGATTGAGCGTGACAGTGGGTAAAACACTCTACTGTTCAAGTCTTTCAAACTACAATGTGCCACCCAAGATTGTCGAGAAGAAATCTGTGTTATGTCCACTTAGGCAGTCATGAAATGGACCCCACAGACTACTCAGTGAAGGTGAGAGCACAGAATATAATAAAAATGAAACGATGCAAACTCCTGTTCAGACTAGGGTGGGAAGACGGCATAGCGGCTGGGAACACCTGTATTAACCTTTCAGGCATCAGATCAGAACCCTGACTTTCCCTCCTTCCCAGGTTTAAAGAAGTTCAACTGATACTTTGAGCCAATAGAGACAAGTCAGTGTTCTAAGTGAATAGTTTTTATCATAAATGTTTGCTGTGCCCAATTTGCAGCTGAATGTTGCAAAACAATTAGCTTGACCCACAAAACTGATCATGCCCCATCATCCTTCTCGGATGGGAGAGAAAGTGGACCTGGGGAAAGAAAGGAAGGATTGCATCTTGAATGCAGATCTCTGGTCCTAGGTGATGTGGAACAAGGGCTCCACTATTTAATTGCTTGGGAAGCAACCTTCGGATGAAAAGAGCTCCCAGTGGGTCCAGCAAAAAATAAAGCTGGCACTCCCACCATATCGCCGCATGGAGTGTCCACGGAGGTCCCTACTCACCCTTAGGAGTTCACCAGACCGCATAATAAACATGTCAGTTAGATAGTTACACAATTGATTATCAAATCCATTTAACAAGTACTATAGGTAAATACTCAAACTGACTCATCCACGCCTGGCAGTGAGTGCGGCACACGTGATTCATGGCACAGCTGCTACCTAGGAGCATTTACCCTGTCAACTTCCGGCTGCTGCCACAATGACCTGGGCACACGCGACAACCTCAGGTGCCAGAAGCTTCTGCAGCATGCCAGCTAGTCTGTGATGGCTCATGGGCGATGAAAGGCGGAGAGAAAGATATGCGGAAGAAGGGATGTGAAGATGCCAAAAATATAAACTTTCAAAGGCACTGCCCTATGTGTCTGCCCAGGGAAGCTCATTAATTATAACTTTACTATCTAGTCTCTTGTGTCTGGTATACTTAGAATGTTTGTATTTTTGGCCCAGAAACAATAATTCTTTTTGTCTATCTGCAGTTCGCTTTTTGGGGAGAATTGCCAGGAATAGGCATTTACAACTCTGCACAGTTCGGGTGATTAAAGTGCCGAACTTATTGGCATTTAAAGTGAATTCAAGTTGGTGGTTCAACAGTTTTGGGAGTATTTCTGCAATATTAGGAGAACCTCTAAAAGAAAACACTCCTCGCATTTCAGACATAGAAAACATTGCAGAAACACCCCTCAGATTGCAGAGTTCCATGTATTCGCCCACATTTTAGATGAGTGGAGATCCCACATAAAATGCAGAATTTCAACCAGCAGACAGTGCTGCTGAACAGAGGTAAAAGCTCTGCCTGTGATCATGGCTTAGCTTGAAGACTACTGCTGGTGATGACAGAGTGACTCAAGTTCACGCTCGGCTGTGGTGATGTGTAGCATACTTAACAAGTCACATTCCTCTGGAGGCTTTGGGATGCAACCAGGCGGAAGTGACAATTTGCTAACATTGGCTGCAGTGTCATCTAAATTGCAAACGGTATTTATAGCCACAGACACTCAATACTGTTTTAACCAAGTATCCACCCTCTCAATACTTCACAGCCGTTTTCTTGTGTCAATGCATCACGTCTCATTTCCGGTGTGGTGCAGTCCCTTTCCGTTTATACTCCATCTTTACTCTGCCCTGTTGTTTTCCCTGTCAATGGGTTCCAGCCTGTCTGGACTCTCCCTCCATTACTGGTCACTTTCCCCCATTCCAAGACCTACATTCAATATTTATCCCAGGCTCACTTCACACACATTATTCAGTCTGTATATAATCTCCTTACTGTGCAAGTTCAAGCAGGGCTGAGCTCCTCACACCTTCTTCCTCTGTGTCTGGTTCACTCAGAAGAGGGTGAGCATTCGTTGTGTCCTCTGCGATCACCTATCCAAAGGAAAAGAACAAATTCATTGACGCGGCCATTGACCGTTCCATGCAATGACAAATCACCCTCTTCTCTATTGATGACAGGCTGTTCGTTCAAAAGTTTGGGATTATTCGACAGAGCACCACACACACCTCTTGAGAACTCACTATTTGATCCTGAGATATTATGTCATTTTGTACTCATTATGAAGATAGCACAATCTTTACGACCTTTAGGTTCTCGAGACCTTCCCCCACTTTGAAACACCCTGTCACTTTCAGAGGTCTATGACATTTGCTTCTTTAAATACTTTCTAGGGGCTTACAATCTTTGCTCATCTTGCTAGAAAAAGAAGGGGAAAATGCTGATGACATAGAATGGTCTTGCAAAGCCTGCATAGGGCTGTTAATCACTAAGGCAATCCTACAGTTCCTTCTTTTCACCAGCTGTCTCATTCCGTCAAAGTGTTGTAGTCAGCCGCGGCCGGCAGTGGGAGTACCTGCAGGGCGGTGACGTGGGTTGGGGGAGGGGCAGGGTGGGGGGTAGTAATGTTTGGATTACGGAGTTTTACAGGTAAGTCAACATTTAAATAAATAAAACGAATTTCGTTGCACGCACTGCATCGCATTTGGGGATGCAGTGCACTCAATGAAATTCGTTTTATTTATTATAATGTTTACTTACCTGGGAAGCTCCCAGTGGCGGCTGGTGAAATTTGAAAGTGGTGGGGCGATAAATGTTAATCGCACTGCACCGTAGCGAGCGTGCGTAGCGAGCGAGCCCGAACCCCCTAAGGAGGGTTCGGGGGGATTTCCCCCCGAGAAAATTTTGAAAAAAGAGTGGACAAATGGTGCATTTTCAAGCAGATTTGAGAAAGCAGGAAGGTTAATAAAGCAATTCTGAAAGTGCAGGTATTACATCAATAAAGTGGTGTCATATAACAGTCTCTCCTCTCATCTCTCTCCTACCTCTTTCCCTTACCTATATCACTGATGTCTGTTTCACCTCCTGGCTGGCTCCCCTTCTCTTTCTCGAAAGTCTTTCCCACCAGCTGCGTCCTCCTTATCTCTCACCTGTCTTTACCACCCCCTTTCTCAGATGTCTCTATGTAACGTCTCCGTTCCTCTTTATCTTCCTCTGTCTCTCCCCTTTCTAACTCTCTCTGACTCTTTCTGCTGACTCTCACTTCTATCTCTTTATGGCCTTTCTTTCAACTGCCTCCACCTCTCTCAGCAGCCTCTTAATAATCTGCCTCTGATTCCCACATTTCTATCCTCCCCAACTCTCTCAGTTGTCGCATTTCTAGTCAGTAGTTTTTCTTTGGTTTCTTTCTTTCTGCTGTCTCCCCATCTCACTCTGAGCTGTTGTCTAGTGCTAGGAGGTGTTGATTCTGGAAGAAAGCCTGCTCTGAGCTCATCACCTATGAGGTGAGGTAAGCTAATCACGGCGCACACCGTGAGTCAGGCCACGTGATCGCACAGCTTGGATCATCCATGCTGCCATTGCCATTGTCAAACAGATCGCAAGACAATGAAACGCCAAGAGAAACCTTCAAGCAAATGCGTTGTTCTTTGTATTTACTAAATACAATGACTTTGCTAAGCTTGCTAGTTAAAAGAAAATGGTTATCCTGCCTTTGATTTTTCTCTGACTAACAAAGGTCTCTTTTTTCATTTGTTTACAAATGACTCCCTCCTGTCAGGACTCTGGCATGGAGAATAACAGTCTGTCACTAGGAAACAAAATGGACTCTAACACAAATAGCGTCATTTACGTATGGTGAGTCAATACTTGAAAGATCACAGAACGTGCCAGGCCAATAGTGGGCCAGGAAAACAAACAACAACAGCGCCTGGGAACATTACAGAAAGTACTGCTTATGAAGTGTGTGGGTCTGTGGGTGAAGAAGTTCATACAGCTCTGTCAAGTAGTGGTATCCGAAAAAAAACGAAGTAGTTCCACGATGTAGTTTCCATTGGTGCAGCAGGTGCGGTGGAACCGGACCTACTGAGCTCTGATTATTGATGTATTTTATAATTCAAACAGTAGCCACGGGCCCATGTCCTTCCTTAAACTAGGGCTAATGACACATTCGCTATGCTACTGCTGCATCTTGTACCAAGCGTATATGTTTTGGCATTTTTTTCTTTCTGCATGATAAGAAAATAAACTGACCAAGCTTTAGAAGGCAATATTTAATTGCAAATTAGTTCCTTATCTGATGTTGGTGCTGGGTCATAGTACGTTGAGAAAACATACTGCATGTGTTAACGGTCACTCACAGCCTAACAGGACATAGGGTAATATTGATGTACACACAATACAACCAAGCAGCACGAAAGCTAATAATGATTCATAGATGCGAGACAGCAAATTATCCCATTAACAGTATTCGCCACCATAACAGAAATATAGCTAAACAAAGACTCTGCATGCACATTGTATTGGCAGAATTGAAGAAGGCCTTGCCGTCATCTATAGAAAAAGATTAAAAATAACATACATCTAAAACCTTGCTATAAAAGTCTGCAAATCCTTGTTGGTAAGATGTAACCTCACAACAACTCTTGCTTTGTTCCTCTTAATACATAAACCATCATCTAGCAATACAAACTTAAAAGATGTCTTACTATTAAAGCGAGCAAGATGCTTCAGCACCACCCGATTCGAGTGGTAAGGCTGGTAAGTTACCAGCCTGCTTCTTAGACCGCTCTCCCTCACTGGTACCCTGCCCCCTTGCCAGTCTCTCATCTATCTGCCTACATTAACACCACAAAGCTTGGCAATAGGCATAACATTGTTATGCCAAGCTTTGTGGTGTTAATGTAGGCAGATAGAACATAAGGCTACGTTTCAAGGGGATTTCATGATCTTTGTCTTCTTTGACCACAACTTAAGTTACATTACACAAGGTCGGATTCATATTTTTTGGCGAGATTAAGTCATTTGCCAAGAATCGCAGAATAGTTGGTCAACGCAACGCCGAGACTTGAACCTGTTTCCCCAGTTTCTCTAGCAGTAATACTAACACTTTCCCACTTCTCCCCAACACACAAATATGAATGAATATGAAAAAAATAAAGACTGGTCATAAAATCAGAGCTTTCTTGAGCAAAGTCGAGCGTGAACACATTGTGTTTCTAAAATAAAATGCTGCCTCAGTGCCTCGGCCTTTACTTTGCGCGCACACTGTGAAGGGAAGGTGACGTTCTGGTGGTATTGCCACATATTCTTGTTATAACAGCTTGGGTGCTGCAGGGTACACCTCTGATGTCGAAAATGACGCAAGTGTAGAGTTCCTTCTGCTTAGGCTTGCACCATTCCCTGAGCTCCACTACAGAGCAAGCTCATACTTTGTCACCCGCTAGAGCCCTGGGGAGAGGTTAGACAACAAGCGGAAATGCCATCCGACAAGACTCAGCCTAAGGGTTGCCACCTTGACCGCTTTTCACCAATAAATCAGGGCTTCCTCACTTAAATTGTGTGAACTTTGACAGATATTTTACCTTACCAAAACTCTTCCTTCATTATCATGTATGAAAGCGCTTTTAACTATATGCGTTCCAAATGCCATTTGTTAAAAAATGAATTGCATTTGATTAATAAGCTATGACAATAATGCACCACTTTATAACACTAAAATTACAAAGGATAGTTTTTAACCACGAACCATTAGCGAAATAAATGATTATCAAGACATTTGCCATGTAAAACCAGATTATTATCAATAGGTTTGGGTCGAGTTCTCGCAGTTCCCTGTGGTGTAAAGGCATGGTAATGGAATGCAGAGTGCTTTAAATACTTGTGCTGGGAGCCAATGTAAACAAGAAAGAAGAGGTGATGCAGACAGATGAAGGGAGATTAAAGAGCCAGATTTCCAGTTCATGCCACAGTGTAAACGGCATGACCACGTTATAGCAAATGCAACAAAGGGAATTACTCATATTGGGTGATGCGTACAGTCAGTCAAAGTCAGAACACAGGTCCCTGTCCTCCACCCTACACAGCCACGGTCTTGCCTTGATTTTAAAACCTGTTTGCACTGCCTTGTGCCGTCTGTCCAGCAACAAGTGTCTACTTAGTACATCATGTGTTAATGATTAATAAGAAAAGCCAACTGAAGGGCTCCACTTTCGGGTGCGCTTTTGCAGAGGCAGCTACCATTTGAAGGGCCCCCTATTCTCTCCCACACACTGCCTGAGCTCACAACAGCTGTCCAGCTCGGCTGCCATCTCTTTTTAGGTCGAGCTAGAGTGCGCATGCGAAGCATGCACCTAGCTCGACAACTTTTGTTTTCAGTTCCCTGGGAATCTAAGACAGCGTTCGGTTCCGCGCCTCTGCTGTCTCAGACTTGGCCTCGTGAGTGTGCCTCTGTACCGGACTGCTGGCAGCTTGCTGGAGACAGCTTGAGTGCTTTCGGTTTCTGAGTACGTGAGGTTCGCACACATACACACACACGCGCGCACACACACACACACACACACACACAGGCAGTCACGCAAGCACATACACACACAATCACACACACGCAAGCACATACACATACACGCCTGTGGAAGTCGCGCGGCCCTCCAGTGGGTCAGCCACTTCACTGCAATTCGGGTTCGTGCTGGAAGGACAACTGCTCTCCCCTCGGGGGCCGCCCACACTGCTTACCGGGGATATCGCCCCGAGCCTCAGCTTCTCAGGTTGCCACACTCAACACACTCACACACGCGGGGCTTACTCGCACGCATGCTGTTGGGGACAATCATTTCTGGAGCGCCGGTGGCACCTGCACGAGTTAGTAGCCCCCTCCATATCGCACGACTCTCGCAGCATTCCCTTAATTACGGCGGCAGATCCAGGGACAGCGCATTCGCGAGCTGCCCTCGCGCCCCCACCCCCGTCTCCTCCCCGGCCCGGATGTGGGCACTAGCCGCAGATCCTGGGACAGCGCATGTGCTAACTTGTTATTGTTAGTTTGTATGCACATCTATTCACCACAATTTTAACTGGTAACTGGACCACACGCATCGCTAATCTCCCAGAGCCTTGCTAAATACTGTTCATTATAAACATCGGCATATAAAATATTACTTGCCCTTTTAAAATCGCGGTTTTATGGCCAGCATGATGAATTTACACGTCGGCCTCTCACAGGCGCGGGGCAAAGCGTATAAAAGGAAACACTATTTTTCACAAATGTGTATTGAGAGATAACATGCTAGCGTGATCTGTTTAACAGTCGTCTGTAGGCAACGGGGGCAATGTGCTTAATGGCGAGAAACTACCCCCTGCACAGGCGGCACCTCAGGCAGCTCCGTGTTACCGCTTGCCCTAGACCAGCCTTGCTTCTCTCATATCAGCTGCCTTCCCAGCCACCTTAACCTCTTCCCGGCATTTATTGTTGGAGATAAAGAGACAGTTGTGTCACGTCAGAACTGTGTGAAGTGCTTGGTTGTCCGGCAACCGATTACCAATCCGAGGCTAGAGTGCATCAGACATCAAAGAAGAAACAACAGCAGCAGCTGTCTAAGAAAAGCAGAGAGACAACTTTTACTTTTCAGCACGCTTTAGCAAGACTGTGCTCATCAGGAGAACTGTCATGTGCCCGCAAGCAACACGGAGGTGCTCACTCAATATTCCCTTCGCAACCAAATACCTGCAATTCTAGCACGCATCTAACACTTTTAAAGCCCAGGTTATTGAAAATGTCTTCTTTCTCTACCAGTGACTGAATTACGTATTTCTTGAATTCCAGAGTACACGAGTTTCAATGTGTGTGAACTCTGCTGTCGTCCTTTCTGTGTTCTCCCAATACACTAACTGGTTTTAGAGTATGGTTTCATTCCGACATTGAGGGCATCACGGTACACTATACAAGTGTGTTGACTTCTAGTTGAGTTAACACTACGATCTGTAAAATAGGTACTAGAATTGGGCTCCAAGACTAACAGAATTTCCACAGAAACATGGGAGACCTTCACACTGTCGGCACTTAACTCTAAGTGAAGATGCACTGCCAAGAAAACAAAACTATATAATGTGAATGAGGCACAGTGGGCACTTAGTCTTCGACTAAGATGTAGTCAAAACTATTTTGAAAAGCTGGCTGACACTTCCTCTCGATCGTGTTTCCCACACAGGTGAAACCTATCCCCACTTAAAAACAAACCGTTGAGTATAGGGAAGCTCCCAGAAAGACTTAAAGACTCATTGCTTTGTGTGGACTGAAAACCCCTCCACAGAAAAGGGTAGCGTTCAACGCAGTATATAATTGATACCAAAGTAGACTGGCCCTGCCCAGTCGCAAAACTTAACTACAGCGTCCCATACGGACAAGACCTTTCCACTGGTTGCTAAAATGTGAATGATTCAAAATTGAGAGACCATCTCATTTCAGTCAAATGCCCTGCCTTCAGACGTCCATAGCATAGATCCCCCAAAAGATTTTTCCAAAAAGCGAAGCAAATCAACGTACCGTAACGTAAAATAGAACACCTGAGTTTGCTAATGAATGTAAAATTGGTATCATCAAATTCCGCTGTGAGCTATTTGAATGTCACCGTGTCTATTCATTGACGTGACCTAATATTGGGCTATGTTATACTTGTTTCATGTTCTTTAGGAAAATAACATCTAAAGGTAATGGTGACGTTGTTGTTTAAAACAATATGTTTAATGTTTACAATGTTTTGTACTCCATTTACAATTTAATGTATTTTGTCACAGACTTGAGAACAAAAACCCCTTTTACCTGGGATTGTACACTGTTCACATCATGCACAAGGACACAGTGAGTGTCTGCATGAACTATTAGTGACTTCAAAAGTTTACTTTCCGCACGTGATTTTGGGCTGATCTTTAGGGTTGGAAATTGCGTGTGTGTGTCATGTATGTGCTGCTGCATGTTTCAGGTGTCCGGTCAGTCACGGAAGCTTGTACATTTTCCCACACTGCTGCTCCAGTTTGTGTCAGGAAATGTTCCACTTCTGCCGGGCATGCTCTCTGTGGAAGGATTTTTTAATTAATTTGAAGATGCATATAGCACGGCTTATCAACACGTGAGGATATCCAGGCGCTGTCTGGGCACGGGGAGATTAAGTGATTTTTCAAGATTCATAGGATTTTGAGCCGAAGCCGAGACGCAAACCCGGAACTCCAGCTTTCGAGTTGGCAGCTCTGGTCGCTGCGCCACATCGTCTCGGGATAGCACAGTTTCCTCCTCTGCCTTTATTTGTTCTATGAGGTCAGCTTGCTCTGTGCAGAGATGCGTGTACTGCTGATGCTCAGGGAGTACCTGTTCTGTAAAATGGAATAAAGCTTGAGAAAACATTTCCTCTACCCAAAAGCCAGGCCCTCCTACTGTCAAGTGGGTTTGTAAAGTGTCCTGGACAGTTGTCAGCGAGCGGGCCGACACTTTCGCTCTTTAAAGGAAAATATAATGTGCCCCCTTCATTTCCCTCAGGGTCTTGGGGCAGTTCTCATTCCTTTATTTCACTTTTGATTCGTAGCTCACAGGTACTAAATGCTACTGTAATACTCGTGGATGTGTGTATTTACACCAGAACTTGTGACTGATTTCGTGTTGCATTTTTGCTCCGAGTGATTAACTTTTTTTTTGTTGCTTTTGCGATTGCTTGTCTTGACGCCAGCTTTGCTGAAAGTGAGTCTCCATTTTTGTAAACAAGCATTTGCAATCCAATAGGTCTCGCATTTACACGAGTTTAGGCTATTGGCATTGTAAATGACCATGCCTTTTTTAAATGTTTTTAAAACGAAAAGAAAAATAAAAGGCATTGTTATATGCAATGTCAATAGCTCAAACTCGCGTAAATGCGAGACCTATTGCACTGCAAATACTTGTTTTGCAGTGTAATCATAATCACGGAGCGCAGAGCTGGCTGGCAGCTTGTGTAGGAGGGCCAGTGAGGAACGGAGCGAGTGAACAGCAATGGGAGGGAGGGGAGTCGTCATCTTCGGACCGCCGTAGAACCGTGGGAGGAAGAAGAATGTGTGGGAAGGGAGACGTGAGGCTAGGCCCCAATGAAGGAAACTTGACAAAAATTATAAGGCAAACTCCGGAAACAAAATACTTTAACTCGCCTGCTGGTGACAGCCCATGACACAAGTCCTAGGTCCACGAGTTTATTTCTCTGGCTGCTCTGAGCCCACGTGTGAAGCGCTGGAGCTCAATGGCGTCACTCACAACGTACAGACAGGGAAGCAGCCACCTCGAGTCTGCGCAGACTCAATTTCTCTGCTCTCCCCTCTGTTTCCCAAGTCGTCACAGTGACGAGTTGGGAAAGGGCGGTGTCACCAATTCCCGTGGTGACGTGATTGACGTGAAGCCCTGGCGCTACAGGGCTTCACTGTAAAACGCCCAGGGCGGATCTCATGCCCACGGCCAAAGGGGGTGGAGACTGGTGCACAAGTCTATGTTTTTGCCGAGCTCATGACATCACAGACCTCGGGGCTGTGAGCCGTGAGCCCGGCAAATTCTGTTGACTTTGTCACTCAGCTGTAGCGTCACTGCAGACTTCCTCATCGCAGTCAGTGGCAGCCAGTGTGCAGCAACCCTGAGAAAAATAAACGAATGATGCGTGTTTAGGCTGTGTGCATTAATTAAATGTTAACACAGTGAATAAAAAACTTGGTTATTGTTGGCAGTGTCCGTCCGATAAAGTAAAGGGGGCGGAGCCCCGACGCCCTTAACGAGAAACCGCCCCTGGAAGCTCCGTAATACATACATTACTACCCCGACCCTGCCCTTCGCCTCCCCACGTCACTGCCCTGCAGGACTCCCACTGCCGGCCGTGGCTGGTTGTAGTAAACAAAACACTCAATTCTTCTGATCATTTCACATGGTCTGGGAAATAAACATCTGGACCTTTTTCACTCTCCCGCATATTGAGGACTAAATATACCTAGAGACTCTCACGCCAAAAAGTGTCACATAACCCACAAGTTCTAGTGCAGCAACGTCTGGGGACATTTCACCCTGTTCATTATGTCACATATACAGTTGTGTAAAAGCATGTGTAATGATAATTCCTGAGCATGTTTCCTATATAAACACCTGGACTCTGTCCACTCTTTTGATTAAAAAGGCTGAAATCCTTTCACATATTTTGGTATATAAACTCCTGAAGATGTCTTAATCTGCAAAATGTTCTGGTGCATAAACTTCCGTATATCACACTCATCAGGAGTTCTGGTGTATGACCCAAACATGTGGGGTTATCCAACAGAGGCGGGTCCACCGCTAAGGCGAAGGAGTGTCACCCCACTGCTATTTCAGTAGTTCATAAAAGAAAAAAAATGATAATAACAGGAAGTTATCATCATTTTATTTTTTTATGTAGCACTCAGAGTCAGGTGGGGGGGTCTGGGCTCTGTGATGCCACAGCAGAGTGAGGAGTGATTTGCAGTCCTCTAAGTGCGCATGGTAGTTTGGCTGGCCCTTTTGGGCCGGACAAACCATCATGCACACTTAGCATGTTCTCCATGGGGCTGTGTTGCCCAGCATGCACATCCTCCCAGGCACTGCTAGAGTGGCCAAACAGGCCGCTCAGACCAATCATGGCGCTGCTCATGCAGCGCCGTGATTGGCTAGGAGAGTCTAGCAGTCTGGGTGCTTCCGGTGCTTGCAGCAGATATAAAGAGGATGGAGGAGAGGCATGTGGACGTGTGGCATGGCGGAGAAGGTAGGTTTATTAGTTTATTTATTTATTTTTTAATCCATTCTCTCTGCCTCGCCATGCTCGTTCCGAGACAGCCACAACTGTTAACTAACCAAGTTAGTTTCGGGTTTATAAACACACTCGAATGCCCCCTCTCTCTGATGTCATCGTAGTGTGTGGTGTATTCTTGCCCCCAAACAGGAGCTTTCTTCCAAGCTACCCAGAGAACCGGTTTGGTTCCTGCCATCCTTTTAGGGTATTACCTAAGACAGTATCTCTTACAAGACATATTGTTTTCTAACAGTAGGCTTAGAAGACACCCATTGCTTGCCTTTGATTGATTTCATTGTCACTCATTTGCCTGCTTTTTATTCCTTCCTCTGCATATGTTTGTCTCTCACCTAGAGCATGGAGTCAATACTTGTGTTCTTCCACTGCTCATGTTTAGGTGCTATTTTTCTTTTGTTTAAGCATCTAGGAACGTGTGTGTTTTCAGTTATCCCTCTCATGTACTTCTCTTCCCTCTGTGTTTCCCAGCTCCTCCTCCTTCTGAATTCTGTGTTGCTTGCTCTGACCAGTTGTCCTTGTTGCTTGCCCTCACCTTCCCTCCCTCCTTCTGGTGGCTATGTTGCTTACACTCATCCACCTGCTCTCCTTCCATTTTCTGTGTTGCTTGCCCACATCCACCCTTCCTTATTTCGTTGTGCATGTTGCTTGCCCCGAGCAGCCCTCCTCATGGAGCGGCCGCTCCATTAGGGCAGAGGAGCGTCACCCCACTGCTTTCTCGCAGTGTGAGAAGCAGAAACATAAAATTGTATTTTAAATACCATTTTATGTTTCTGCTTCTCGCACTGTGAGAAAGCAGAAGGGTATGCCTGGTTGGGGGCGGGCGGGCGGGTGGGGGAGGAGTGGCTTGCTTAATGCTGTGGGCCCTGACTGTACGGTCGGCTCTCTGGGGTCGACCAAACCAGTCATGCAAACTCTGCCTTTTGTCTATGTAGGCTGCTTAAAATGGCATCCTTCATAGGCGCCTGGCTGGGTGCCTTTCTCACCAATTACAACGCTGCCATTGCAGCATTGTGATTGGCTTAGGGTCGGGGTGGGAGGCTGCCTGTGGCTGCTTCCTGTTGCGAAAATGCAGGACCCGGCCTGGAGCTGAGGCAGCGCGGAAACTGGTAGGGTACGTTTTTTAAAATTTTAATTAAACCGGCTCCCCTGCCTCACCCCATCCTACTTCCCCTCCACCACAAACCCGCGTGACCCTCCCACCCGCGAGTCACGCTGGCTGTGACTGCCCTCCTCCCTTCTGATGTCCGTGTTGCTTGAACCGTCTCACCCTCCCTCCTTCCATTATTCACCCTCCCTTCTTTCTTTGCCCATGTTGCTTGCCTTCCCCTGCCCTCCTTTCTTCCCTTGTCCATGTTCCTTGTCCCAACCACTTTCCTCCCTTCTGTGGTCCATGTTCCTTGAACCAATTGCTTTCCCTCCTTCTGTTGTCTGTGTTGCTGGCCCCCACCCGCCTTCCCTCCTTCCATTGTAATAGATGCTTGCCCTCCCTTCTCCCGTTGCCCATCTTGACTTTAGTCGTGCTGCTGTACAGCATCTAAAAATATTGACAAAGCCAAATCCATGCATAAGCAATACCTTTTGACTTTGCCAATGCTTGTTTCTTCAGAGTTTGGTCGTATTCTTCCACGGACGCCCCCTCAAGAGGTTTTAAATCCCAGCTTCTTACAAACCTAGTATTTACTGCTTTTTCAACTCCTGTCCGCACAAAAGCATTGTAAGGCTCCCAGCTGGTCTTTTTGTCTATATTCTAGACGGCAGAAGTATTTTAATTGAATGTAGAAAGCCCTCTCTTTCTGCAATAGAGTGCGACGAGCTGACATGTTTTGTAATAAAGGGAAAAAGTAGCTACAGGATACGGGCGACCTTGGCCAACTCTACAGTAGCAAAAGCCAGGGAGAACGGAAACTCTGGATTCCTACTGGAGAGAACAAAATCACCCTTTCTCCCCTCCAGGCAGAGCTTGTTTCAGATATTGCTTCAATTCTTAAATAAAAATGTAATCTGGCAAAAAAAATAGAAAGAGGTGTCATTTTAGCGGGTCTAGGTTGAAACATAGAGCAGTGCACAAGAAACCAGGGGGCTCCAAAAACACATCCCCACATTGTGAGGCCCTGGCCGGCCCTGCATTGAGAAGATTTCAAACGATTAACCCTGTGCGGATTATTTTGTTTTTTTATTTCATACAACACATATGTTTCGAACCTAAGAAGTAACCAACGTGTAACTAATGCGAAACCTTTTTTATCTAATGTGAAGAGCAACACACGAAAAAAAGCAAAACAAATGTTGAGATAAAGTCTAGCGGCTATGAGAGTCGAGAGCTGGGTTCAAACCCTGACCTCAGCACTTGGATAAATATCAAGGGATTCTGGGGTAATGACTATCTCAAACATGGGAAGTGCAGTATTAACTGTGACATGCATTATAATGGTGTAAATCCAAAGTATACATCTCCACTTGATGTAAATGAGTGTGTGTGATCTTCCAGCATCCCTATTTACCCCCGCTCTACAGCGATATATAAATATGAAATATGTACATACAATGTATTTCCATCAAAATATTTCAGCAAGAAAAATATAACCAAACTACACATTGGCCACCTCTCCTTCTCTATAAGCAAAACTTTTAGATCAGCAATAAAAATAGCTATGATGGTTTGATTCATCAATGCATAATGTTTTCTCTGTGCAAGATGTCTCCCTTTATTATGCAGATGTGGCGTCCTACAACCACCTGAACCTTTCATTAACATAGCCCTTCCTCGAAGGAGGGGACTAACCAGACACCAACCCCTCACATCTTGCCTAACATAAAAGCATATTGAGAGGTCAAACCCTCAGATAGCCTATTCAAGAGAATTTAGAGGGAGGGAATATGCCACACAAAATAAACAGCTAGATTCATGAAAGGAAATTGCGCTCGCAAATGGCCAGATTCTGAGAATCTGGCCCTTTGCGAGCGCAATTTTTGCATTTGGGATTCATCATCCCAAATGCAAAAATCGCTATTTGCGAAATCGCATATTTGCAAGGAATTGCATTTAAGGAATCTCTATTTGAGATTCCTTAAATGCAATTCATTAACCAATTTTAAATTGCGAATTCGCAATTGTTGGCCGCTATTTACCACGAAGTCTGACTTCGTGGTAAATAGCGAAAAAATATAAAAAAGCACTTTAGTGCATTTTTCTCCATTGCATGTTACACTCACACATGTCCTTTGGAGTCCTTTGTGTGCGCAACACCTGTGTAAATTTGCATTTCAGGGGTGCTACAGGGTGTCCTGCACACTTGAAATCGCATCCTTATTTGGCCCATAGGAATGAATGCGGAGTTATTCCTTATTTGCGATTAGCAATTTGCTAATCGCAAATAAGGAAGCTGTAGGAATTGCAATTTATTTTGCGATTCCTACATGAATCCCGTTTTGCAAGTCCTTAATAGCGATTCCTTATGAATCGCTATTAAAGACTCGCAAACGGGTCTTTGATGAATCTACCGCAAATAAGGAAGCTGTAGGAATTGCAATTTATTTTGCGATTCCTACATGAATCCCGTTTTGCAAGTCCTTAATAGCGATTCCTTATGAATCGCTATTAAAGACTCGCAAACGGGTCTTTGATGAATCTACCCGATAGTTTGCAAACGTGGCGCATTTTGAATCTAAAAGGAAATTCCACCAAAAATGTTGGTAAGACAAAACGTCAAAGGCTGGAAAGGCCATTTTATTTTGTGGGAGGGAGTCACGATGTGGGATCATTGGGGGAAGTCTTGGGAAAGGTTCTCGTAAATGGAGCACGTTAAAGCAAGTGGAAATAATGCCACTGTGGAAACCTTAATAGAAACTAAAAAACTCTAAGCAGGGTTGGGGGGGATCTACCCCAAGTAATATGCAGGAAAATCAGACATTAAAAAATATAATGAAGAAAGTGTAAAATTTGAGGAAGCAAATGGAATGGTAAAAGCAAGAGGGAGCGGAGTAATGAAGAACGAGAAAGAGCACGAAAGACTCCATGATCCTAAACCACAATACATTGGTTTCGAAAGAGAAAAGGTGGTGTACACCGGGAGATTGCAAGCATGCTTCATAGCTTGCATGGATTATGTACATGAATTTGATCACCAGTAAGAAAGACCCATTATTCTAAAAAAAAGCATCTAAGGAAAATGCTAACAACCAAAATAAATATTTCCACGCACAAAAAGGTCCTCACTGACTTCGAGAAATTAATGTAATCAGTCAAAACACATTAAGGAAAATGCATTTTCCCAAGAAAAACATTGTGTGGAGCACTTTATGTAGCAGCAAACAGATTCTGGAAGGGCCTGGTCTTTATTTCGTGCGGCTCCACAGGCAGATGCACAAAGTTGAAAAATGACCTTAAAACACTTTTTAAAACATTTCCTGCAGGGTGCGGCACCACAGACAGTGCCACATATCAGACAATAGGATCAATGCGTCCTCTATCTCCTGGTTAATGATTGCCCCAAGAGCAGGCAGTCTTGAGCAAAAACAGTCTGGAACGTGCATGTGGTTCCCAACTCCTTTTCCACTCAAGGTGAGGCTATTGCAATGACAACAACCTCAGTTTCGCTCACTGACACACTCACTTTCCCTCCAATGGTAGATCGAGTAAAGCCAAACAGACAGTGATCCTGAGTCACCATTAGAGCAGTTCCATCTCCTCCAAGGAATGGGATGGTACAGAAGCTCAACGTCCATGCCAACCCATTCTTTGAACCCTCTGCCAACCTGCGAGTAGGGGATGCGCTTGTGATGTCCGTTTTTCATAATTCAGCCACGCTTCAATCAGTGCACAGATCACTAACTCATTTTCTGTAGCCCATCCGAGAAACACTGAATGAGCAATGATATTTCTCTTGAACCTCTAGGATGAGTTTTCGTCAACAGTGCAAGGTTACAGGCTTCTGCCTTCTTCAGGTCTTTGAACAACCATTAGCGACCACCAATAAAGTCACCACATCACATATAAAGTTTCTTTTAGATTAGATTTTTGTAACTGTCTTTTAGAACTCAGCAACTGAGGATGGTCTTATTTTAAAACAGATTCGCTGAATGAAGGGCATAGACGAGGTTATTTTGAAATGCACTATCAAACTTACATAAACACACGTATCGAGTTAGACTGGTATAAAGTACGAACTATACATACGTATAGCAAAATCTCACCATTGGTCAAAATACAGACAAATGTCTCCTCTTTAAAGGATTGAGAGCACGCCTTTTTAGAAGTTTCTGGATACCACTCTTTGAAAAATCTGAAACCTTTGATTAAAGTTTTTCATTAGAAACTAAACCTGCACCCACATAAGGACCATTCAAACCAATTTTGTGTTTTTTCAAGTTTCTCTTCATGTTCAATATCTATATTTTAAAATAATTTTACCATTTGTAGGTATAATATTTGGGTTTTACAATTTGTGGGTTTAGTATCAAAATGTTACTGTCTATGGGGGATATTCGCTGAGATTTACAATTTGAAAGTGAATTCTCTTGGTTACAAAATCCAAAGCAGATACAGCATACCCCACTACTAGCGTAAGACATCCAGTAGCTTTGGCGGTTGCACATGTTCGTTCAGATCAAATCTGATCTGGTGCTTTTGGGTACCAATACCCTTTGTTTAAACCATTTCCTCCACACAACGGGATGCAGGGAGCCTCAATGAACATCAGCATGTTTTTAGGTCGAGCATTCGAGACCTTTTGTATATACTTTAGTATATACTTATATTTGTGTATTTTGTGGGCTTTGGAGATCAGCCCTAGGACTTGTCTGCTGCCAATTAGGGGCTTTTTTTTGTGTTCAACTGCCTCTATTTAACTGTCTTGATAGAAAACGACGAGTAGAGGTCAGTAAAATACCAGAATTGCTTTCACTAGGATTGGCCTGAGCTCTGGGAAACACCTGATGTAGCTTACCCAGCGCTAACCAGGGCTGTTTTGGTTCGCCACTTTAGGCACTATAATCTATCGTCTCTCCATGCAAGTTCTACAGTTGGAAGATTGACAATTGAGTTTCTTCAAGTAAAAGAAGATTATAAAAAGGAAGATTTTTATATTTGATCTATCCATCACTGGCGCGGAAACTATACATGCAATTCAGGATGGGTAGTCTTCCGCTTAATGCGTTTACTAGCAAATGGGACAGTAATAAGAACACTGAGTGTCCAGCATGTAAACACAATCTTGAAAATGAAATTCATGTTCTTTTTTTTGCCCTGCTTATCAGGCTGCACGGAAACGCTGGGTGATACCAATTTGCAGAAACTTA
Source organism: Lissotriton helveticus (assembly GCF_964261635.1). Taxonomy (NCBI): domain Eukaryota; kingdom Metazoa; phylum Chordata; class Amphibia; order Caudata; family Salamandridae; genus Lissotriton; species Lissotriton helveticus. Next base: position 917,278,195 of record NC_136068.1, on the reverse strand, counting down.
GGTTTCAGACAGTGTGCTCAAGCTTTTAGAGTCCTTAAGTATGATACCCACCCCCCCATTATTTTTGCCGTTTCATATTTTGTAAACGGGATGTGGCATAGACGCAGACATTTTTTAATGATTTAACTGGACAGTAGGATTATTTGTACAAAATGTAATGAACTTCTTTGATAACTATTCAATGTTTATTTCGTTTTTATGACGGGATGGATTAAGCCATAGTTTTAATTTTGTGAATAATGTGTAAATATATGATTTGGATTGACCTTGTACTGTTCTATGTTATTTAATCTTTTTATTCTTTGCTATGTATGTATTTTTTTATGTACTTTTATGGTCCTTTGAGACCGAAATAAAGTTATCGAACAAGCTTTCTGCTGAGGGACTTTCTTTTTTTTTCTGGCAACTGCCTCTATTTAAATTTCTTGATAGAAATCGACCAGTAGAGATCAAGATCAGTAAAGAATCAGAATCCCTTTAGCATTCTCTTGATTCCAGTCCATAGAAATTGCCTTTTATATTTAAAACAGGGCTTTGGACTGTACCATTTCCCGCTGAAAGACAATATTTCTCTCCATGTGTTCCCATATCTGGCATGTCACTCAGTTTGGCGCTTACTTTCACTCCATGTTAAAGAACAGTGGATGTTTCAGCACCCAGGCTAATGTGCTCCATAGCTAAATACATAGAAGGTCCCAAAGGCAAACCCGATTGCATATCAAAGGCTTGTTTATAGAAAGGAACAGCAGTGGGAGATTTGAAAGGTATTTTACAATACTTTCAGTTTCACATTGTTGGCTTACCCCCAAATATCAGAGCCACATGTGCCCATGTAACTCTTAATTCCCATTCCCAATTGATATTTGCCATAAATAGAAATATTTGAATTTAATACCCCATTTATTTGAGCTAATATAACCTTATCATCCATGGTATAAAATATGCAGTGAACCCAGACAAGGCAGCAAAAGGCAACTCCTCCTCAGTCACTGGCTGTAGTGTGTGTCAGTCATATATTGGCCAACCTACATTCACCATCGATTGCTTGATTGCACTGTCAGTTATGAAGTGTAACATTTTGCTTGTCACTAAGTAGGCTGATAGGACAGAAGTACATTCTCTTGCAAAGAGCATGAGCACCTCATGGCCAAGATGAGTTCTGGGAATAGGGAGGTCTGATGGAGCTGCCTCGAACACTGATACTGCAGACCTCACCACTGCTCTCAGGCTCCCCACAACGGGTGAGGGGATGAGAATATTGGGTGCTTTCCAGCACTGACCACCAGTCTGCCTTTTAGTGTTATTCCCTCAGAGCTCCACGGTCTTTTCAAATGAAATTCAATAGAAAAATAAAAAAAGTGTTTGTTAAGTTCCAAAATAACAAAATTAAGTTTGCGATAAAAGTAATGGAAGATCTTTGACAAATCTGAGCAGGCTGTTAGCAGGTTGATCTTTATAGCTTCATCATATCCTTGAATCACGATTGTAAAGAAATGGCTGCGCTCCCTCAAACTTTCAATTTCATCTTCTTGTTAGATGCACGGATCACTGGACCAGTCAGTGTTTTAAGATTTCGCTTTATCTATATGTTTATTATGTGTAGCATTGTGTCTGGAAGTGCAGTTTCAAACTGCTATGTCGGCCTTGCAAGTAGGACCTTCCTTTTTTATTACATGTAAGGCACCCCTAAGGTAGGCCCAAGATAGCCCTATGGGCAGGGTGCATTGTATGGGAAAGGTGTCACATGTACTGGTGTGTTCTACATGTCCTTATAGTGAAATACTGCTAATTTTGTTTTTCACTATTGCAAGGACTAGCTCTCCCACAGGTTATCTATGGAGCTGCCTTGTAACATCTTACAAGTGTAACTTTCAATTGGGAAGAGATAGAGATTTGGAGTTTGGGTTCCCTGAACTCTGAATTTAAAAACACATCTTTCGGTGAAGGTGGTTTTTAAATTGTGTGTTTCAAAATGCCACATTTTCTTGCTTTGGCAACCTGTGCTTCTGCCTGCCTGTGGAATTCACATCTGGTTTAGACTGACAGTTGGGCTGTTTGTGCATTCACTCTAGACAGTCACACAAAGGGAGCCGAAGTGTGCCCTGCATATCCTGATTGCCCATCACTAGACGAATGGGCCTTTGAGCTAGAGGCTGTGTCTGCCCTCTCAGAATGCTGTCTTCACCCCCATGTAGTGTGTCTGGAGCCAGGAACAGGGTAAGGCAGGACCTTTGCACTACAAAGGCTAGCCTTTTAATTATACATATTCCAAAGGCGAAATGGGGTACAAGTATTGGACCTGTAACCCCACATTTTTAGAACATTTCTGGACAGAGGACTCTGCCAAAAAGAAGAGCTGAAGAACCGTCAAGAGGTGTACTGCACCTTTGCTGTGTTGCTTTGCTGGGTTGGTCTGCAGTTGCTGCTTCTGTCTGTGAGCAGTGAAAGAACTGGACTTTGCTTTATGGAATCCTGTTTTCCTAGTTCTCCAAGGGCTTGTGTGTGCTTGGCTCCTGAAGGAAGTCTCAGGGCCATCAAAGACTTCATTTGCAGCTTCTCTGAACTTCTCTACTGGGAGGTCTGACCTGCCAAGTGATGGCAACTTCAGTTCTGGGAACTTGGAGGTGGTTTTGCTGCTTCAAAGACGGAAAATCCATGAATAAACCTTCAGTGTCGGTTTACCCACCACAAGTTTGCTATGTGGTTGAAAAACTAACGCAACACTGTGGTGCAGCTGAAGAATCAATGCAGTGCCTGCTCATGGCTTGAAGCACCCTTGCAGCCCGAGTCCAGATCGCTGAGTCGCCAACGTCCGAAACCCCCGTTCCGACTTCGACACAGGCCCTGTTATGTGGCTGAAGGAATCAACGCATCATCTGTCCACAGCTGTGGAAATCAACGAAGGGCCTGTTTCACCACTGCATTGACCCTGCATGCCTGGATTTTCCACACATCACAACTGTGCACCAAGTTTCCACCTCATTGCCCTGCAGTAAGGAGCCGACTCTGGAAATCAACGGATCGCTTTTCCTCGCAGTAAGGAATCGACGCAATACTTCCAGAACTGATGCCTCTATTCCCCTGGGACCCAAGAATCGACCAGTCGCTTGTATTTTCTGGTACTTCCCTCCTTTGCACCTGTTTTTCATCTTGGATTTTGACACACCAAAGGCACTTTGTGCAAAAATCAATGCATCCATTGAGTTCTATTTACTGAATTACTTAAACCTTTAAACAGTGGTATATTGAGGTTTGTATGTTAGAATTTTATCATTTTTGGTCTTGTTTTATTTAGGTGAAGATTGGCTATTTTTGTCCATTTGTAGGGTTTTCATTGTGATACTGGCTGTTTTATGTAGAAATGCTTTACACATTGCCTCTGAGATAGGCCTAACTACTCGTGCCAAGCTACCAAGAGGGCGAGCAGGAGTTACTTTGGGTGTGTAACTCCCTTACCCTGACTAGATGGAAAGGTCCGTACTTGGACAGGGTGCATACCACTGTCAACTAGTGACACCCATTTCAAGCACTTGGCATTTAAGACTGGTTCTGTCCCCCAGGGGGCAATGTAATGGACTGTGCCAGAGGGGGCAGGGGCTTCTTTAGAGTTGTGGCACAGAGGTGGGTGCCATGATTCAGGCATGTGTACATAATGAGATGCAAAGATGGATGCCTCAGGGTACCTGGCTTCAAAGTCTGCAAGCCCCACTGATTAAGGGGTGGTTGGACGTACATTTATGAAATGGTAAAATGAAGGCTGTGTCCGCCATATATCCTATTAGTAGTTTCTTCTCTACATGAGTACAATTTAACAAGAACGGGAAGGACTCTTTTGGGGCTCAATTACTTGTTCTGCACTGTCCTTTGACACTTTATTTCAATAATGACTTTGGAATAGAGAAAAGATGCAGGTGGTCAGTGAAGTACCACTTCCGGACCTCAGTTATATTGGACCTTCTCTGCAATGAGGCCATTGTTTACCAGAACCCAGATCTAGCCGCACATTTGTTTGGCATCAGGAGCGGCCCATGCAGGTAAGAGGGGTACGGTGGTGGGGCTGGGTTTGGGGGGGATTGACAGACGACCACGAGTAAAAATGTAATAAATAATACATTTTCACTTGTTGTCGTCTGTCGAAATCCCCCTCCACCCAGTCCCACCACCCCTACCTGCACGGGCGGCGACTGTTTGGGATGCAAATGTATTCTTGGATGCGGTTGGCACACGCCAAGCACACAAAAGTCCCTTGGTTGCTTCAGTTTCATGTCAATTGTTTATTAATCAGTCCTGTGTAAAACATGCAGAATGCAGCATACTGTGTTTTTGGTTTCTCGTCAAGTTTCTTCCAAGGCAGGCCTTTTACTGGTTGTGTTGCATTCTGTTGTCGACAACGTCTCTCTTTCACTGTTTTTGTTCGAATTCATAATTTGGACACAGGTGTAAAGCTACGAGATGACTGTGTCATGAGGGAGAACGTGTTCCAGGAGCTGGCAGCCATTTAAGACAATAGTGCGTTCAGGGATTTGTACTCGGGCTCCAACAGAATGGAAACAGTTGGACTACAGTTCAAATGTAGAATGGTGTATACAAGGAAGCAATTATCTGGATTTAGTGTCCCTGATGACAGGAAGCCATCTGGTAACATTAAAGAGGTCTTTGAAAGCAAACACATTGAATGGATTTTGGGTTACAGTGCACGTTGAACTGAATTGTCTAGACATCCCAGTTATTTTGCCAAATTAACGATGTAAATAATTTATGAGTAATGGCACAAAATGATTTATTCAGTGGTGCAAAATATAGCATTTGTTCCAGATTTCTGAGTGGCGGTGCAAATATGTGCATGCACTAGCTATGGCTGAATGATGGTGCAAGTCTGGGGATATACTGAAAACGTGTGAATGTCTAAATCTTAAGGTCAAAGTGGATGGGACCATGTAGGAGATGCAAAGGCACTTTTTGTAGAGAATGGTGGACTCGCTCAGTGCTGAACATACCAGCAGCCACGGAGCAAGGGTGGGCCAGAGTGGACTCGCTCAGTGCTGAACATACCAGCAGCCACGGAGCAAGGGTGAGCCAGAGTGGACTCGCTCAGTGCTGAACATACCAGCAGCCACGGAGCAAGGGTGGGCCAGAGTGGACTCGCTCAGTGCTGAACATACCAGCAGCCACGGAGCAAGAGTTGGCCAGAGTGGACTCGCTCAGTGCTGAACATACCAGCAGCCACGGAGCAGGGGTGGACCAGAGTGGACTCGCTCAGTGCTGAACATACCAGCAGCCACGGAGCAAGGGTGGGCCAGAGTGGACTCGCTCAGTGCTGAACATACCAGCAGCCACCAAGCAAGGGGTGGCCAGAGTGGGCTCGCTCAGTGCTGAACATACCAGCAGCCACGGAGCAAGGGTGGGCCAGAGTGGACTCGCTCAGTGCTGAACCAGCAGCCACGGAGCAAGGGTGGGCCAGAGTGGACTCGCTCAGTGCTGAACATACCAGCAGCCACGGAGCAAGGGTGGGCCAGAGAGAACATTAAAAGCCAGGAACCCGCCAGCACTGGAGTAGAAAGAATGGTAACGCTGAAGACTTAAGCATAGCCATAGCTTGAGACAGAAGCAAGCACCATCCCTTTCTATGCAAAGCATGCTTCTGCACTGGGCTGCAGGCACTAATAAACACAACAAGAATGAAAGACGCTTTGGATTACATCCCGCAAGAAAAGAGAAGGACAACAAAGAGAAGAAAACATGCACTGTAAAATTATGAAAAATTTGAGAGATCGTGGCTGGTCGTTTGGTTCTGTTGGTAGTCATGGCATTGGGCTGAAAACTATAGAGTCAAGACTTTTACAAAATAGGTAAAAGAAAATACTGCTAACCAGTTTTAATGGCAATGATTCATTGTGTCGTGGTGACAGCACCAGTGCATGTCCGTTTCCCTCTCTTTCCCTTGCAGGCTCTTGGGACTTGCAAGCAGGGTTGGAATGGCGTGTGAACGCACCGGATCCCTGTTCCGGGAGGTATTAATGACCCAGAACTGACCCCAACGGCTCTTTACAGTGACACGACCTCTCCAGGGCACACGCGGTGTCACTCTCACATGCAGTGTGCGCTTCTTCCTGCAAGCGGCTGCCTGCAGGGAGTCGATGGGACTCTTTTCCTCCCTCAGTAAAGGAGTGGGCACCAATGTAGTCGATAGGTCATTTCTTTTTACCTGGGCTGGCCCAGGGTGCAAAGTTCACAGATAATTAATTCTTTTTTAGTAAGTTGCCTCTGGGCAATGCACAGGTGCCAAATGTCACAGCCGCTCTCTGGTGAAAGCAGGAGCCCAGGATATTACAAGAGCAAATAGTGAACGTGTCAGTCATGCTGCCAACAGATACAACTGATAACTAGGTGTGTTTTTTCTTTTTGTGGTCTGCATCTTTATTTACGTGAGGTGTGTGTTCCGTCTGAATGTCTGGTGTGTACTTGTGTATTAACATAGTTATCTACTTTAGCAGCCATTTATGCGGTACACAGTTAGTTGCTTCTCACATAGTAGCCAGGGCTATGTTAAAGATTGCATGTACTGCATAGTGATGTAGTGTAGTTCCATTTGTATAGCACTTCTACACTATTAGTACTCATGAAAAAATTAATTGATTGCCAAAAATGGAGCAATCTTTTAAGATCTAAAAGGGTATTTTATTTCAGGATTTTCACCAACTTTCATTATGCACAAATGCAGCCATTTTTTCCAGCCACCAGGCAGAGAAATAGTTGGGGGGATTCGGAGTAGGACAAGGGTGGGTTGGATGAAATTATCCTGTTAATCACTACCCTAAAAACCATTGCAGTCTCCATAGCAGGAAGAGAGCAAGTGTTCAGCCCTAAAGGAAAAAGACCTTTCCTGTTAGGAAAGTGTGTGCACTTTGTTGGTTGAGCACGGCAAAGGCACTCTCCTGGGATGGCGGGTGCCAACTGCCAACTACATATCTTGCAGGGCGTAGGAACATAAACAAAAGGCAGTTAAAATAAAAAGTAAGGATTGGATCCTGTAAATTGTCACATGCTTTTTATGTCACATATATGATTTATTTCGCTGTTAAGTAAAGAGATAAAATACAGCAGTCTTTGTAAAATGGGGACTGCTAGAAACAAATAAAATATGCCCGCACAGCTTCACTATGGCATTTGTACTTGTCAAGCTCTTTGGGAGCAGAATTTCTCATAATAATGCATTTGTACTTGCAGACCGTAAACACGGGGCTGACTGCTACTGACTGCAACGGTCCTGCCCCTGCCCTGCCTGACTCTGTCCTCGTGCTGCCCTGTCCTCTGGACTTCACTCCCTGACTCCTCTCTAATGGTCTACCAATTTGCGGGTTGCTGGAGTTATTTATTCCATTTCCATCACTGCATGCATGGATCCCAGCTCAGTGTCCCCTAAATGTCTGCTTTAAAGGTGTCTGCCTGCTGGAAGGCCCCTCTAGGGAAAGTGCTCTGCGCGCTGCTTTATGCACTGATTGCCAACAAACTGCTCTCGCCACTTCTTCTCCCACCTAATTAAACATGGGAACACTCTCTTTAATGCCTTTCTTAATTAAAGTAGTCAAATGTTACAATCCCTGGGAGATAATTCAGGGTGATAAGATTGACTGGAGAGAACTATGTGTAGCCTTCATGTCAAACCCTCAGTCTGGTCAGAAACCCCAGTGCACGCTTGCATCTGCTGCACGGGTCTGCACGGTCTGCACGGGTCTGCGTGCCAGAGATTCGAATCTCAATGAAAACTTCAGGAGATTGCTGCACCTAATGAAGAGATTTGGGTGGAACATTTTGTTCACAAGTTCCATTAATAGTGAGACGGATCAGTGGGTTATACTGGCACCTACGCCAGATATATGTGTGTTACCTGTACGTTACAGGTTTAATTCCTTGTAAGATAACCATCTCCAGCAACACAGTGAAGAATCAGAACCGCTTATGCCCAGTAGTTAAAAATCGCAGGATTCTCACTTTTTGCAGATGCACTTAAAACACCAATAATTTGGACTTTAGAAATCTAATGAAATGATGTGGATCATTAAAGTGTGCAGGTGGCCCAAACATTTTATATGCAGTTACCTGTAAATGGGAGGCCAAATAAAGAGCTACAGAATCCTATTCTGTTTAGCCATGCCTCTGGATCCACCCACACATCCACAGACCAAGCTCCAAGTGCTGTCAAGATCACGGTTCCAATATTTTTTACTGCTTTTTTCCCTGAGTAGATCTGAATATGCATGAGGATTACTGGGTGACCAGGCAAATGTAAAGATCCATGAAGTATTACTAGCAGTGGTACACATTAAACATGCATTATGGTGGTAACCTTTGACATATTTTTAGCATCCCAGGAACAGGGGTGCCTTGACACCACTGGAATGCTTACATTAGGCTCATTGCTACCTGGGTAGATTGAGGATCATGCTGCCAAGGATCATTGAAGCATAAACCGCTTAGGCTCACTGATGTATCTGCTGCATGGTGCCAATGTGGCTCACTACTGCCTGGGGCCACTGAGGCTTGTTCATGCATCAGGCTACTTGTTAGACTTGGCATATTTTGGCATGGTTTTCCCTGTCTTTTTGTTTTTGACCTCCTGTTTTTGACTGTGTGCTGAATTTCGTTTTGTTGGCTTTAGAACTCTCGGCACTTTACCACTGCTGACCACTGCTAAAGTGCTAGTGCTCCGTGTGTACATCCTGATGGTAGTTGTTTTGTCCATGATTGTACTGAAAAACTGCTAAATTTGTTTTCACGACAGCACGGCATATCTCTGCCATACGTTAGCATGGGAGCTGCCTTACATCTTACAAGTGTATCTGCCAATTAGGAGCAGATAGAAAATTGGAGTTTGGTCTCTCTGGACTCACAATTTATAAACACATCTTTTAGTGAAGTTGCTTTTTTAATTGCAGGTCTGAAAATTCCACTTTTAGAAAGTTGTCATTTTCTTAATGAACCATTCTGTGCCTCTGCCGGTCCCTAGATTACACATTTGGGTTGGATGACAACTGGGCTTTGTGAATTCACTCTAGACAGTCACACACAAAGGGAGCTGAGGAACACTCTACATATCCTGATGGCCCAATCACCAAGCTGATGAGCCTTCCTGAGCGGTGGGAGGAGGTGACACTTGCACCTGAATTGGGCTGGGCCTGTCCCCACACAAAAAAGTCTCCACCCTCTGTAGTGTGTCTGGAGCCAGGGCAAGGAAGGGCACTGAAAAGACCTTGCTTTGAAGTCTCCCTACTTCAAAGGCTATAATGGGTATAAGTAGTGGACCTCTGACACCATATACTCAGAACACTTCTGGACTGAGGACATTCTGCCAGGAAGAAGAGCTGTTGTGGTGCTAGGAGGGACCGTCACTTTGATGTTTCCTTTGATTTGTTGGCCTTCTGCTTGTGTACTGGGAGTGATAGGACTGGAATTTGCTCTCTACATCCTGCTTTCTAAAGCTTCTCCAATGGCTTGAGTTGAGCTTGCCTCCTGTTGGAAGTCTCAGGGCCATTAAAGACTTCACCTGTAGCAACCAGGCTCCTCTGCTGAGAGCCCTACTTGCCAAGTGGTGACAAGTCCAGTTCATGGGCCCTTGGAAGTGAGTTTCAGTGTTAGCAGAAGAACTTGACATCGAGTGAACTGGCGCCTGCCTGCAACTTTGATACTGTGCAGCTGCCTGTGCCGAAGCCGTGGTCCCCACTCAACACAACAACCGCGACTTACAATGCAGGCTCGAACAACAATGCAGAGCCTTCAAAGAATGGCCACTGCAGGTAGGGTGACCAACGGTCCGTAAATTTCACGGACCGTCCGTAATTTGGACCTCATGTCCGTTGTCCGTGAGGATCCCTTTTACGGACGCCTTTTGTTTGTAATTTTAGCCATCACAGGGAGCAGCACTGGTCCCCTGTGAAATGCCTCACCCCCCCACCCCCCTCCCATGGGGCCACCTCGCACTCCTCCTGGAGCACAAGAGCAGCCCCACCTGCCCATTGTCATTCTATATGCCGGGTAGTTGCCACATACAGAATGTCAATGGGGAGGTCTGGGGGTGTTAACGCATGTGGGGGCCTCCTCCTTCCTCAGTGTAAAGCAGGGCATTCTGTTAGATAAAAGGTAAAATGCCAATGCTGCAATGTTAGAAAACAGTTTATATAAAGAAGCCTGTGAAACAAGTCAAAAAGAACAGTTTATCGTTCTTTCACCGTCTCATCATTTTAGGAATTAAGTATTTTCAATATTATATTCAACAAAGCCATGGTTGCGGCTTTTTTATTTTAAGCATCTAACAACCATTGATAAAGCCAATAGTCCTGTCTTCTTGTTGGTGTAATGATACTTGCTGTATTATATATTTGAATGCAATGACATAAACAACATAATACCAGTCGGGCGGAACACTATGCTAAGCGCAGATTTTTAGCCTAGGTGTTTTAAACCACGCTCTTAATTACACCCCCTTTGAAGAGATCCCCCCCCCAGGTTTTTTACACCACTTAAAGCCCTGGAAACAACACCATGTCACAGTCACCTCACATCCTGGTACTGTGCATCATGCATGACTCACGACTTCTACGTTTTCAGATTGCCTATGTGCAGGGTTATAGTGAACTCTCCCCCACCCCATCCCATCCCACCCCACCCCACCCCTTGCTTTGGGAACTACAGCGAGGTGAAGTTCTTGATGGGCCTCTTCTGTCTGCAACTCTGCAGACAAAGGCTCAGCTCCTAATGTGAAAAGGTGGGTGAGCAACTCAGTGAAGGAATGCGTGAATGGCTGGATGGATTAGTGAAAGGATGAATGAATGAATGAAAGGGTGAATAGATAGATAATGAAAGGATGGATGAGTGAGTGAGTGGAAGGATGGATGAGAGAAAAGGTAAATAGATGGATGTATGGTGGAGGGGTAGATGGATAGGTAAAAGGGTGGATGGATGAGTGAATGGGTAGATGGGTGAGGGAATGGGATGATGGATGAGTGAAAGGGTGGATGTTAGGATTGATGAGTGAGGGAAAGGGGGTAGTTGGCAAAAGGATGGATAGATGAGTGAAGAAGTGAAAGGGTGGATGGATGAGAGAACAGATGGATGGATGAGTGAAAGGATGGATAAGTAATAAGATGAATGGATGGATTCATGAATGGATGAGTAGATGGATGAGTAGATGGATGGGTGGGTGGATGGGTGGATACGTGAAAGGGGGATGGAGAGAGAAAGGGAGGATGCATGACTGAAAGGGTGGAAGAATAAGTGACTGGGTGGATAGATGAGTAAGTGAAAGAATGGCTGGATGGGTGAAAGGGTAAATGGCTGGATGGATGAGTAAATAGATGGAAGAGTGGATAAAAGGTAAAGGATGACTTTACGGATAGATGGGGTGAAAGGGTGGGTAGATGAATAATGGATGAATGAGTGAAATCGTAGATGGGATACATGGTGAATAGGTTTGCAAATGGTTAAATATGTTTGGATATAAATGGGCACATACATGGAAGGACAGATGAATGGTGAAAGACTGAATGATAGATAAAAAAATGACTACACCTTGTAGCACCCATTATCTTAAGTAACATTTCCTATACATTGACTTTCACGTTAATATGAGTCCTTGTCACTATATAATGGGTGTGTGATGTAACGCACTCCGACACCCTACCCTACATACTTGGGATGAGTAACACTATAAGAAATTAAATACACATGAGAGACGGTCTATGTGAAGATGAGGGGCCCCATTGGAGGGTAGTAGCAAGGCCAGAAAGGCCGGACTGGGCAACAGGTGTTTCCCTGGGAGGCTGGAAAGGGGGGGGTGGCTTTGTTACTGGGGGCTGGCACTGCAAAGTTCCTTGTATATCCAGTAGTTTTCAATCAACAATAAAAGCAGCCTCACTTATATTCAGGTGTGGTTCACCATTGTCTGGTCACTAATGTACCTGCTGGAGTGAGATGCGAATTTTGAATCGTCTAAGGTAGCAAACTGCGACCATACTGAAAAACCATGAAGTGCACGATTGTCTCAACCTAATATAAACTCATTTTGACTTGTACTTAGGTGGTTGTCTATTTACTTACTTATATACTGTTGCGCGACCACCTCGGACGTGTCTGTAAAACGTACCTTTTGTCACGAAGTTTTGTCCTGCAGTTTGACCTTTGTGGTAAATAAATAAATAATACCTCTCTTTTTGAATGCATAAATGAATAACAGATAGCTCAATAAATAAGAGTCAAGATTCGAGGTAGTAGGAGTTTTTGCAGGTTTAATACAGCATAAAGACAGGGACAGGACAACCTGCACAGGAATAGGATGGCAAGCCCTGGCAGCGCTGCCAGGATCTGGACAAGAAGGCTAGGAAGGATAACTTTTTAATAACAGTACATGAGCATATATACATAACGCAAACACATAGCATTACATCGCAATAGGCGTAGCAGTGGGAAGAGCAATAGGCGTGACGCGTAGCAGTCGCGAAAGATAAGGGTGAAAAGAGGTGTAACAGGGCGTATACATAGACATGTGATGCAAACGTAACAGAATATGTCATGAATGGGGTGGAAACCATGGAGGGGGCTACCTAAGGAGCCGGGACCTCTAACCTGATGGTGCGCGCAAACTGGCAATGACGTGTTACTAGGAGAAGCTGGGGGCTATGAGCTCTGTGCTAGGAGCAGAGACTGAAGTCTGGAGAGTCAGGGCGACATGTACCTAAGCAGTATCTAGTATCTGATGTTTAGAGAACATGTTGATAGAATCCAAATGTTATCGGGGTAAAGGCGAACAGACTCTAAGACTGGAGCATGCATTATTCTACATGTAGTGCGTGATGAAGAATATTAAATGATCATTAAATGCAGTATTTCTCTTACATGGAGACGTAGAGGCTAGACAATGACGGAAACTATTGATGCGATTCAGTAGCTTTAGGAATGCAGAGAAGGAGGGCTGTACTGATAACTCGAATCATAACATACTCTTGGCAGACTCAGAAGCAGAGCCAGGCTGAACCGGGCACTGCGAGGCAGGAAGTAAGTGAAGGGTCGAGGATACAGGCGGGGGCTGTATCGCTCCTCAACGAGGCTTCAGGGGACAGGAGCTGAATCTGGTGTCCAGGCCCTTTTGAGGCCTAGAAACGGAGATTTTACAATGGAATAACGTGCACACTGAGAAACGTGGCAACGTAGCTTTACATAGGCCTGATATTCGTAGTATTCACGAGAACTGGAAACTGACATACTAAAGGTGGACACAACTATAATTGCGTCTTTAATCGAACATGGGGAATAACATATGCATATTAATCATGCACAGATAACATATGATGGATGACACGTAGGGACACAGAACATAGCAAAATTTACTTTTCCACATTCCCTCCTTGTCACTACGTTTCCATCAGGAAACATCAATATTCATGATACCATCTATCATTTCATACAGTATCATTTGTTCGTCTCGAATTTTCTTGGAACGGGATTTAGAACGGGGCTTGGGACTAGGAATACATGATGTAGCACAAATGCCGCAAATCGCAGGGCCACATTGTATACAGAGGCAGCAGCTAAATATGATCGCTACTGCAATACCTAGAAAGGACAAGACTTTCCATCCCCAGGCGGAAATTATATTCCAGAACCAACCGGACCATGTCCAGGTGCCTGGATTTTGGTGTAACAGATGGGCAATTTTATGAAGTCTGGTTATAGCTGAATAAACAGACGGCGCGTTATTTGGAATGAAAATGCAGCAACTAGATCCGATGACTCTACAGGCCCCGCCCCTATCGGCCAATATGACGTCAAGGACGAGACGATTCTGGAGCACGACAATTCTCATAAAGGATTGTTCTTCGGTTAAATTACTTAGAGCAGAAGTAGTCTCAATTACTACTGCTTCAAGGGTTCTGGTTAACCTACGTATCAGTTTACTATTCACAACTGTACCTAAATAAGGGAAGACACCTTTATTGATATCTATATATTGTTCTAGAGCAGTTTCAGTATAATCGACAATCGGGAGGTTTCTCTTGTGTCTAGTATGTACTAGGTGGGAATTCCTATGGTAGTCGGGTGGGGCTAGAAAAACCGGTGGCAGTAGGAAGGCAATGTAACAGGTTCCCTCCCAATCGAGGGGCAGACGAACATATGCGGTCTGACCACAAATAAAATAAGAATGACGTGAAGCTTTGAAAATAGATTTCCTACTGTCACTATACTTGACAATAGTAGTACAATCACTATGTCCTACGTGTGTAGAACCATTATTTCGGACACATAATTCGCCTTTGACTGGTAGTACTGAAATTGCAGGTAAGTCTGGAGTAGTATCAGACTGAACATTCAGGACCATGAAATTCGAAGAATAATTACCTAAATTATACACTTCATTTTCTAGATCTAACCCGGTTCTGTGGGGGAGACCTTGCTTGTCTGGAAAACACGTACTGTTAAGAAAAGACATATCTGTTGAGGATGACGTTAACGTGGACCATGCTCCACACGAACCATTATGTGAAAAAGGATAAGGAAAGAGTGGCAGAACTCCCTTCGGTGTCTGAAAAGGGGGGAGTCGACCACACACCCAACAATTAGTGGCATTGCTGGTCTGGTGTGAATAATATAACATGCGGATGAAAGAATTATTTCGCATAGCGAGGCGGTAAGAGAGTTCATGAGGAGGCAGATCACTAAACGTGTGTTCTACTGTAACATTAGAAGACTTATTTACATGAGAGACTGGAAAATACAGATAAAATGCATAACTGGTGCAGGAAATCATAATGCTGAGAAATAATATGAAACTTAGAAAAACGATACATCGGATTGAGTTTTGACTAACTCTCTCACTATGGGGGTCTATTTTATACATGTCAGAAACAGTCTAACCGTTTCACCTAGGGGAGGACTTAGACAATCAAAGTGGCTGACTTATTTTACTAGACCGGAGTTTCAACTTATACTCCTGCTGCGGAGTTTTCTCTAACGGGGAGGGTGCAGTATCATTGTTCTTTGCGGGACAGTCCTTAGGAATAGTACTTTGGTAATCCTTTGAATCCTGGGAAATGTTCTTTGAGACCGGTTTCAGTCCATAAAACTTCTTTATATGTGAAAGATGCACCCAGCCTTTGCGTCCCTCCAACTTCACGGCTGTACGTGTGGCGAGGAGGACCTGTCGGGGCTCCTTCCAGCGAGGCTCCAGCGGACTTGAGCGGTCAAAATTTCGCACCAGGACCATGGATCCTGGAACGATTTCATGCGGTGCCACCTCGGTATTGTCTGGAAATGCGGCGGCAACCTGTGAACGACAAGAGTTGAGGGCAGACATCAAGGAAGCTAGGTAATCTGTCAGCATATTACTTGAAACATCGGTAATACTTCGGGGTCTGGGTGTACCCCACATGTTAGGGGGGCGGCCGAAAATGACCTCATACGGGGACAGACCTGATCTGGAATGTGCGACCATGCGCATATAGAACAAAGCGACTGGCAGAGCTACTAGCCAGTCCACACCTTTCTCTTTACATACTTTGGCGATGCGAATTTTCAGGGTCTGGTTAGGTCTCTCTACGAGACCTGCTGCTTCAGGATGGCGTACACAATGGAACTTCCACTGGTACCCTAACAAAAGGGAAACATGCTTCATTAACTCTGAGGAGAATGGCTGGCCGTTATCAGAATATACGACCCTAGGGAGTCCATAACGGGGGAAGAACTCACGAACCAACTGCTTGGCAGTGGTCGCGGCTGTGTAATCTGGGACTGGATATGCTTCTGTCCACCTGGACAAAGCGCATACAACTACAAGGACATACTTGAAACCTCGACATCGCTCCATCTGAATATAATCCATCTGGAGGACTTCAAAAGGGTGGTCAGGAGGTTGGAATCCACCTTGTTCCACCGGGACACTTTTACCTGGATTAAACTGACAACATATCATACAGGTACGGACTTTCTGCTTGGCTGCAGCTCGTAGATGCTTGTTGAACCAAATGTTCTGGATACTGTCTAACATAGCTTTTTCTCCTAAATGTGCTGGACTATGTGCGGTATTGATAATGACTTGAACCATAGAGTCGGGGAGAAACCAAGTGGCTTTTCCTTTCGTTAACCATCCTTGATCTGTCTGGACCCCTCCTTGTTCGGACCATTTCTTGATTTCTTCGGGAGTAGCATGTAACTGGATATCTATGACATCTTGAGTAGGGTCCTTAACTGTCATACATGTAGTCGGATCTGGAGTGTGTGTCATGTTAACTGGAATGTCTGGAGTCTGTGCTGTAAGCTTGGCTGTGCGATCTGCTAGATCGTTACCCTGGGAAATAATGTCAGTAACTTTCGTGTGTGCTTTGCATTTCATGATAGCAATGGATGTCGGTAAATGTATGGCATCTAACAGAGCTTGAATAAGGAGACCATGCTGAATCTTGGTTCCATGAGAAGTCATGAAACCTCTCTCCTGCCAGAGCACTCCAAAGTCGTGTACGACTCCAAATGCGTAGCGTGAATCTGTGTAAACATTAACTTTCCGGTTCTTAGCGTGTATGCAGGCTTGTGTCAGAGCAACTAGCTCTGCTGCTTGAGCGGACAGGGTGTCAATACGGTGTGTCTTAATAACTTCGGTGTCGGTAGTCACTGCATACGCGGCGACTAGTTCTCCTGTACTTGTTCTCATACATGAACCATCCACATAAAGTGTCAGGTCGGGATCTGGTAACGGAATATCTGTCAGATCTTGTCTTGGCTTTGTCGTAATATTAACTACTTCCACACAGTCGTGTGTGTCCGGACTTAAAGTAACTGATGGTAACAGTGTAGCAGGGTTCAGGATGTTGCAGCGTCTGATTTCTATGTGTGGCTGGAACAGTGTCAATTCATAACCTGTTAAACGTGCAATTGTCAAGTGCTGAGTCTGTGTTCGGTTTAAAAGAACTTCCACGGAGTGTGGAACTTGTACTGTCAGGGAGTGTCCTAATACTATGGAATCACTTTGTCTGATAGCTAGTGCTGTGGCTGCAACTGACTTAAGGCACGCAGGGAGAGCCTGGGCTACAGGATCTAATGTGCTCGAAAAATAAGCACAAGGCTTGTATTGTCCTGCTTGATCTTGTGTGAGAACAGATAATGCGGTACCTTCGCGTTCTGTGACGAAAAGTGTAAAAGGCTTACTGTAGTTTGGTGTAGCTAGAACTGGAGCTTGACATAGGGCTTTCTTTAACTCATTGAAACTGAGTGTATGTTCAGATGTCCAAGGGAGGACAGTCGATACGGCTGTCTCCTGTGTCGTTAACTGTATCAGTGGCTTGGCTAGAAATGCATACTGAGGAATCCATTGTCGGCAGTAAGAAGTGAGGCCGATAAAAGCACGTACCTCCTTCTGGGTCTTGGGCTGAGGAAGACTCGCTATTAACTGGATACGGTCAGGTGTCAACTGCCTACCCCTCTTGGACAGTAAGTGTCCTAAGTAGACCACTTGCTGGACACAGAATTGAAGCTTCGAAGGGGACACCTTGTGCCCCATCTCGGCTAGGAAATACAGAACTGTGAGGGATGCTCGCTCGCAAGCACGTTCAGAACGGGCTGTGACCAGTAGATCATCGACATACTGGAGCAGGGCAGTGTCAGTTGGCATGTGAATGTTGTCCAGTTGTCTCTTAAGTGCTTGACTGTAAATACTAGGACTTTCTGTGAAACCTTGAGGAGCTCGTGTGAACATATAGCTCCTTCCATTTAAACAAAATCCGAAAAGGAACTGGCTGTCTGGATGAATGGGGACACTAAAAAATGCATTCTTGAGGTCTATGACTGTAAAAAATGAGGCTTCTGAATCAATGGCTGCCAATAGGGAAGAGATATCTGGGACAACTGGGTACTGGGGAATAATACATTTATTAAGCTCTCGTAGGTCAATCACTAATCGATATACTGGGGGTGCATTTGGATCAGTACGTTTCATGACTGGAATGATCGGAGAATTGCATACATTGGAGTCAGTTTCTACAACCACTCCTTGAGCGATGAGCTCGTCAATAATTTTGGATAAGGCTGCTACTGCCTCCGGTGGCAATCTATACTGTCTGATTCGTGGTAACACTACACCTGGCTTGAGAGTCACACGATGGGGTGTGATTTGCATATAACCAACATCAGTTGGACCTTGCGCCCATAGATGCTGCGGAACATTGGACAATCTGGGATCAAAATCTCGTAATACATAGTGACCCTTAAAGTCACGCAGGAACAATCGTATTCCCTCTGGGGAACAGCATATAACTGCACCTAACTCTTTCAGTGTTTTAATACCTAATAGATTCTCTGGACATGACTTAGTAAGTAACAGGTCAGTAGTACGGGACAATGGACCTACTTCTAGAGTAACTGGCTTTGATATTTCATTTACAATGGGTTTTCCTGAAAATCCAAGGGAAACATTTCTTGAGCCTGAGAGCGGAGCCCCTGGAACTTCGGCGTGGCTAATTGTGGTCCTACTTGCCCCTGTATCAATCAAAAACTTTCTGTCTTTCCCTAATACTTGACTGTGAACATAGGGACCTTCTTGATCTACAGGTATCTCGATGAGAGGCAAGCCTACCTCCCTCTCTAGGCTGTTTCATGAATATGGCTGATACTCTGGATACTCAGACTGTGCATACTGGTACATCTGCTGTGTAACGTGCTGTGTTGCAGCGATGGGCTGGGGTGCTGTAACTGTCTGTGGTGCATTCTGTGGCTGAGGAATCTGTGAAACTTGTTCTTGTCTAGGCGGACATGGTCTTTCTTTAGTCTTACCAGTAGCTATGTTGTGTTTCAGAACTGCACACTCGTTTATAAAATGACCTGGCTGTTTACAATAATTGCAGTTCCCTTTAACGGGAGCTGCAGGATGACTGGCTTGATTCGGACCCCTCTTCTGACTGTTTTGAGGAACAGATTGTGCAACTAGTACTTTCATTTTCGTGTCTTTCATACGTTTTCTCTCGTGTTCTTGCTCTTCTCTAATTCTATTCTGGTGGTATTGGAGCATCTGTAACGGGGTATTAGCTTGCCAGGTACTTTCGACTTTCAAAACTCGATTCTTAATTTGTTGACTTGAATTCTCGACTAATTTAGTAACAAAAAGGTGAGGGTATGACTCACTACTTGTCTTGAGGCCACTGTTGATGCTAAAACATTTCTCAAATCTAGAATAAAAATCACTAATGTCTTCGTCTTGTTTCTGTTTACAGGCTGAGATTGCATCCCAGTCTTCCTTTTTCGTTGTTAACAATCTGGGTAAAACTTGAATCAATAATTCAGGTAATTCTTTACATTTCGCTCCAAGACCGGTACCTGCTACTCGTGCCTTATCTTCAGCTTCTAGAACTGCCCAATCGATCTTTTTCTCTCCCACCTCCCATTCTTTTTCCTTGAGCTTTTCATACACCCCTGCGGGCAGCAGAACCTTTAACATTTTAATTATATCTGGATACGTGTATTCTCCCATACGGAGCATATCTTTTAATTCTCGATGGAACCCTGCTGGATCTTTATCATGACAGGGGATTAATTTTTTCATCTCTAAGAGTTCCATCTTTGTGATCGGGGTGTAAACAAACACTCGTTCTAGTTCGCCACCCGTTCCTCTAACTGGGTGGACTTCTCGTAACGGATTCTGTCTCTCTATGTAAAATGGTTTATTTTCTGGGGGTGAGACATGAACAAAATGCGGGTTCAAAAACGTTCTATATTTGTGACGCTGTTCTAGAATGACACTAATTAAATCGGTACCTAAACCTTTCCATCTATACTGGAGTAACTCGTTCAGGATATCATGTAACGGGCCTGGATCAGAGTGCTGACCCTCATACAATGTAATGAGGTGCTGAATCATATACATACCCGCCAGTCGTTGCTCGGCTGGGGGCATTTTCAGAAACATTTGTGCCACTATTTCGTCTGGAAAAGTGGTAGAATCAGTAGTCCATCGGACTGCTGATCGGGCTAGTTCTTGTTCATGCATAGTACTTAACTCACTGTAACCGATTCGTGATTTCAGAATGTGATCGGTAGCTTGAAACACTTGTTCTAGAGAACCTTGTTCTGGTGCTGGATGATGGAAAGTTGACTTGTGTTCTAGGCGTAAATGGCGATCTGGAAATCTAGATTTTCCTACATACGCTATTCTGGCGGGATTCTCGTCGTCTACCTCTTCAGTATCAGAGTTACTTTCTTTCTCGCTTACTTGTGCTGCTTTACGCTGTTCGTGTAACTTTATTATTTCTTTACGGATTTTCTTGTACATACTTTCCATAGCACTGATGGTCCTGTGCTTACCCTCGGCTATATTATCACTCCACTTTGTCAGGGTTCTCATTTCGGCTTGATCTTTGGACGGGTAATCTTGTTCTCTTATTAAACAATTAATCAAAAACTTTAGTATCATGAGCTGGATCTCGGCTTTCCTTTGAGACATGACTTCGCCAATGCTTTCTGGATCATCCCCTGTACGGATGAAACGATATATTCTGTCTAGATCTTCTTTCATATTCGGTAGGGTGACTAGATACTCGGCCACCTTTCTTACACGTAATGAATATAAAACCATATTATCCTCGCCTGGGACTGGATCATAGCCGCATTCATTAAGGGCTTTTCTTATTTCTGCTACAGACTGATGTCTGGGCGTACGCTGTGACGCTTGTGCATGTAATTCGGCTGACGTTAAACGCTTATGTGGCGGCGGGGTCTGAGGAGGACCTCCTCCTGCGGCCCCTAAACTAGAATCGTCGACTGATCCTCTTCGTACTAGTGTGGCAGGAAATTGAAATGCGGGCTGAACTGGTATGGCGGGCTGGACCGGGGGGACCGTAACAGGTACTGCAAGGGGTACCCCGGTGTCTGGAGAAACGGGGAGTGCCTGATTTACAGGGACTGGCGGAGCGCGAACAGGATTTGCATATTCTGGGACTGTGTCGTCCAAATAGGACGAAATGAAAATATCAGCTGCGGTCTGTTTGTGACGTAGCTTGGTCGGAACTAATGGTGGCGGAAAGTTACTGGATGTCTCCGGGGTCGCTTTTGGCCGGCCCTCGGCAAGAAGAGGATACATACCCTTAATAAGAGCATGCCTCTGTCTGTCTGACTGTTCGGTTTTAACTCGTTCACCAATCTCGATTAATTCCCTTTCTTGGGCTCGTTCCAAGGATTCTCTACTTAATTCTGACTTTCTGATTTCTTTTTCGGTTCTTTTATGAGATTCTTTGCGCCATAACTCGATGGCATCTTTCTGTGACTGTCTGGCTTTCTTTTTCCATAATGCTTCTTCTACTCTCATGATGCACTCGGCATCCCATGTGCCTGACACAGGCCATCTATACTTTTCCTCTAACTGTTTGGTATACTCGACCCATAAATCTAGATACAATATGGCGCTTATGCCATGCTTCTGATACATAAAATGACCTGGACTGTCCCTAGGCGGGACAGGAACTGCTGCTTCTAGCAGACCTTTTCTAGTTCTCAACTGACGCAGTTTTGAAAAGAGCGGCATGACTGAACTATAATCTGGACACAATACGATACACAATAAACACGATAACTACTTCACACTCATTCCACGACATCAAGATACATGAAGAACATTCAGAATAACAGTTCGAACAGAATACTACCTGGAATACGGAAAACAGAATACATGAATTTTCTCGAGAACAGAACTGACTAGAACAGAAACTAGATGCACTGCTGAAACAGTACGAAACTTACCGGTCTCATACAGAGACACGTCAGGACCCGTATCCACCGGAGTGGACACTTCGTTTGTGGGCTTGTGTACCACCAACCCACGGACCAGAGTCAATTAAATTGACCCTGTCTAGATACTACCCCAGTAATGGTACTCACCGGGCAGTAAGAACGGAAGGCCTCAGACTGGACGGGACTGCTTGGACGCCGGACGGACGAACTTCGGACTTCTGTTACGGGTGGGCCACCGGATACCTCGGACCTTGGACTCTCGGCTTGGGCTCTGGTCGGGACTCGCCGCGTTCCTCCACCGTCTCGTCTGGATGCTGGACCGCCTCCTCCGTCTCCTCCGTGGGCCTGAGGGATACTTGAAGCAGAAATATCTGCCGGTGCGCAGAAGAGTTCCGTCACGACTGCAGAGGGTCAGGGGGTCGGCGTGGCTTCACCGACGCGTGGGGAAAGGGCAAGTCCCTGTTCGGGCGCCATTATGTGGTAAATAAATAAATAATACCTCTCTTTTTGAATGCATAAATGAATAACAGATAGCTCAATAAATAAGAGTCAAGATTCGAGGTAGTAGGAGTTTTTGCAGGTTTAATACAGCATAAAGACAGGGACAGGACAACCTGCACAGGAATAGGATGGCAAGCCCTGGCAGCGCTGCCAGGATCTGGACAAGAAGGCTAGGAAGGATAACTTTTTAATAACAGTACATGAGCATATATACATAACGCAAACACATAGCATTACATCGCAATAGGCGTAGCAGTGGGAAGAGCAATAGGCGTGACGCGTAGCAGTCGCGAAAGATAAGGGTGAAAAGAGGTGTAACAGGGCGTATACATAGACATGTGATGCAAACGTAACAGAATATGTCATGAATGGGGTGGAAACCATGGAGGGGGCTACCTAAGGAGCCGGGACCTCTAACCTGATGGTGCGCGCAAACTGGCAATGACGTGTTACTAGGAGAAGCTGGGGGCTATGAGCTCTGTGCTAGGAGCAGAGACTGAAGTCTGGAGAGTCAGGGCGACATGTACCTAAGCAGTATCTAGTATCTGATGTTTAGAGAACATGTTGATAGAATCCAAATGTTATCGGGGTAAAGGCGAACAGACTCTAAGACTGGAGCATGCATTATTCTACATGTAGTGCGTGATGAAGAATATTAAATGATCATTAAATGCAGTATTTCTCTTACATGGAGACGTAGAGGCTAGACAATGACGGAAACTATTGATGCGATTCAGTAGCTTTAGGAATGCAGAGAAGGAGGGCTGTACTGATAACTCGAATCATAACATACTCTTGGCAGACTCAGAAGCAGAGCCAGGCTGAACCGGGCACTGCGAGGCAGGAAGTAAGTGAAGGGTCGAGGATACAGGCGGGGGCTGTATCGCTCCTCAACGAGGCTTCAGGGGACAGGAGCTGAATCTGGTGTCCAGGCCCTTTTGAGGCCTAGAAACGGAGATTTTACAATGGAATAACGTGCACACTGAGAAACGTGGCAACGTAGCTTTACATAGGCCTGATATTCGTAGTATTCACGAGAACTGGAAACTGACATACTAAAGGTGGACACAACTATAATTGCGTCTTTAATCGAACATGGGGAATAACATATGCATATTAATCATGCACAGATAACATATGATGGATGACACGTAGGGACACAGAACATAGCAAAATTTACTTTTCCACACCTTTTATCCTGAATTTTTTTCC
The DNA here is from genome assembly GCF_964261635.1 of Lissotriton helveticus. Taxonomy (NCBI): domain Eukaryota; kingdom Metazoa; phylum Chordata; class Amphibia; order Caudata; family Salamandridae; genus Lissotriton; species Lissotriton helveticus. The sequence continues at coordinate 917,254,729 of NC_136068.1, read as the reverse complement.
TGCATTTTGTCCCTTTGTCCTGAACTTTTACACTCACCGTCCTGAATTTGCACCTAAGCCACTTGGCCGCCCTAACTGCAGGAGGACCAAGCACCGCACCACCAACGCTCATAATGCACCACTCTGACTCCGATGCCACAGCTGCAGCCCAGTGATTCAACGCCGTGAAACCGAAGCCTCATGGCTTGACCTGCAATGTCGCCCAGCCATAAGGAACTGAGGGTCATCTCGGCAAGTGCTGCATCACCTCCCCTGTGCCTATCAACGTCCCCGGCGACAGCGACTCTATGACTCTGCACCACTAACAGGAACTGATGCCTCACCTGCTTCAGTGACACCCCACCTGTTTCATGCAACACACTGTCCTTGAGTGCCAACAACCTGCATAGCAGTAAGGAACCGACTTGGCTCCTTAATGCCTTACCTCTCCTGTGTCTTGCATCGTCTTTGATTTCTGACACCTACAAGGCACTGTACCGGAGGTCAGAGTGACTCCTGACACCGGCCCTCGCTCCGTCGAGATCGGACTAACTTTGTGGAGTTGTCAATGTTAAGCGCGAGTAGATAGCCCCGTTGGAGCTATTGTTTCTAAAAAGCTATACTTGATTTGATATTTGGAAATTCATACTTTGACTTGTGTATGTTGGATTTTAGCCGTTTTGTTTTTATTTTAGTCAGATAAATATTAGCTATTGTTTCTAAAAAAGATATACTTGATTTGATCTATGAAAATTCATATCTTGACTTGAGTATGCTGGATTTTTGTCATTTTGGTCTTGTTTTACTCAGAGAAATATAGTCCATTTTTCAAAACTGGTGTGCAGTACTTATGTGGTGTTTCACTGTGTTATTGTATGTGTGGTGTGTGTGTGTGTGTGTGTGTACAAATACTTTACAGATTGCCTCTGGGGATAAACCTGACTGCTCTTGCCAAGCTACCAAGGAGGTGAGCATGGGTTATTCTTGGTTTGTAACTTACCCTGACTAGAGTGAGGGTCCCAATTTGGAGGGCGCAAACCACTGCCAACTAGACACCCCATTTCTAACACCACTAACCCTCATTACTGAGTTGAGTCTACTTGCACGGATGCAATTACATCTATGTGTGTCCATGTCTATATTACTTTGTGTGTGTATGTTACATGAATGCACGATGGATGCCAATGTGTCGACAAGTGATGTGTGTTCATCTACTTGTGGACATGCACTACATGGAAGTCAAACATATAGGCTTTGTCATTTCCTGTTTGTTCTGTGCTGCTCAAGTTTCATTACGCACAAACCATGATCTAGGACAATCAACTTCAGGAACAGAGGCAATTTTGCACCCAATTACTTTAGTGTTTTCAAATATTAACCTGCCTCATCAACACTGAATCACATGGTCTTTGTTTTCATGTTCATGGTGGGTTCTGTTATGGAGTACTTAAAAACCTGTAATAACTGGTCGTCAGAGTCAGATTCTTTATGACAGTCATGTTATCTGTGAACAAGAGGAACATGTTCTGTCTTTCCCCAATGCCAGGATTATACTTTGAACAGCACTCTGGATGAAAACTAGTAATGCAATCACTGAACAATAAAGGGCCAAGCTTTCGTGGACCCATGATCCAGCGTAAGGCTCCATCATTAAAAGCATGTGCTTCTCAGGGTGGATCTGAAAAGCTATTGAGATCAATCAGGAAGGTAGTCTAGGCGGATCCCAGTGGGTCTGGGATTTCCACTCCATCCCCATCTCCATTCACGTTCTTCATCTCACCGGGGACTATATATTCCTGTCAAGCGCTTTCATTTAGCAATTGATGTGCGGAGGTGTGTGAATCCAATTAGTTTGACATGAATATAGCAGCGTAACAATTCACAGTCCGAGCTAGGCTGTCAAATGAAAATCCCCAACACAATTGTGTGGCTCATAACAATTTTGCGCCCGTGGGTACACAATCTCTAAATTGACCCTGTGCAAGCAAGAGGTAACTATTGAGAGAGCGCAAACTGATATAAATATATGAGTACATCACACTTACCTATAGAGAGCATAATTCATGAAGAGAAATGCCATGAGTGCTAATAGTATTTGAAATTATATTCTAAATGTATAGCTAATATAGAGATTTAAGTAGAAGTGGAATTAATACAGAAATGTGTGACATTATATGATTTTAGTAGATGTGATTATTTTGAATCTATGTCGTGTAGCTGTTAACATATAAGATGGTCTGTGGTAAAACGCAGAACGTGGTAGGCCTCAGGGCCAGAGCTGGAGCTAAAAGGGAAGGTGTTTCTTTTCACGACACAGATTGTTTAACGTTTTTGGTCATTGCATTAATGGGCCATGATTTAGAGTAATGTTTTCTAAATAATAGAATAAGAGTTTTAACATGCTTTAATTAAATGAAGAAATAGAATGCTATAATCATAATGTGAAATATTGTAGGCCTGAAATGTTTTAGCATTGATTTACACGTACATGTCTGGGCTGAGAAATGTTGCAAGCCTTTTTAGAAGTCTATGAGAGTTGGGTTCTTGGCGGCAGATATCTGTCTGCAACAGGAAAGGGGGGATCCAATTATAAGTGAATGAATAGAGGCCTGTTCAGTAGACGGCCCAGACATGGAGGAGGGTTCTGGAATGTTTAAGGGGTATCAGCGGGCCGGAGAAGAGACTGAGAAGCAAGGTCAACTCTAACGTCTGAGGCCCAATACAAAGCATCATGGAAAAAGCCTGAAGTTGCACCACGTGAGAGGCGTTTCGCAAGGGGCGTCTCAAATGTTGTTGACTATTTTGTATTAGGGACAGCACCCCTGGGTGGAGTTAGAGCAGAGACCTGAGGACCCTTTAGAGAGCGGATGGGTAGGCAGTGAGGGGTCATGACTGGAGAACTTTAGGTTTTCACCAAGAGACTTAGAGTGGGTGACTTCCCTTGGGGGTCATTCATTGCTGACACCTTTGTTAGGTTGGGATTTGGTTAAGTAGGGATACCATCTAGAACAGGGTAGGGACGCCTAACCTGTGTTTGTTTTCCTCCAACCTAAATGAAGGAGAGATATGCGTCTATGCTGATAGCTTTGCTATTTTTAGAACTTGTGTTAGTGATTTCTGTTGCTCGTCTGAGGGCTTTTCGAGAGCACATGTATGTAATTGGACCTGTGTACCTCGTGAATCTCATTCTGAGATGCTTGTATTTGCAGCTCATTATATCTTTACAATAAACTTTTGAAACCTAGAAGTTGTCCGTGATCTTTGAGAGTAGAGTCCTTTCTTGGGTGAACTAATTTGCAGATAGGTGTACTGTTTCCTTCTAAGACAGGCAATAAAGGTTCAGTCGACCAGATCGAGGTTTGGATCAATAGATATAAGGTATCGATCAAAATCTCGCCCTTTCAGTTGGTAGCTATAGAGGATGGTTGCCTTCTTGAGGACGGTGACCTAGGCCAGGTTAGCTTACCCCAAGGCCCCTAGAAATCGATGATCGGAAGAACAGCCCGCAGATGAAGATCCGGATGACGTGAGACAGAAAAAGCAGCAGTATCGGTTGAGAGTGAGTATAAAGGGTTATGCGTGTTAGATTGCGGTGTTTTTGTATTGTATCTATGTTGTAATGTCTGGCGGAGTTGAATGTTTGTAGAGTGACTGTGGAACAGGTTGTGAGCGCGCGCAACCGGTGGAAATCTTAAGTTCAAGGAGAGCTTAAGTGGTTCGGGTGTATCGGACACCCAGAGTAATTGTCAACTAGTGTGAAGGGGGTCATGAGGTACCATTGATCACCCGAGAGACCGAGATAGGGGGAACGTAAGAGTGAGTGCGTGAGTAACGGACGCTGGTCGGAAGTTACTGTGTGTGTAAGTAACCTATCAGAGAGACGATAGACATCTCGTCAGTAGTGTTGACAATTACAGATAGACTGTGGACGTACAGTCGAGAGAAGTGACCGCTTGGTCGGAAGTAGTCATTTTTCAGTGTATGAATGGGACGCATGCATAACCGGGAGACGAGTTGAGAAAGGAGGGGTGCTGCTGCGAAGCGGAGAAAAGAGACGTCAGGTGGTGTCGCGCAGTGATTGGCTGACCGGAGAAAGACCGCGCTGTGATAGGCCAGCTAGCGAACACGTCATACAGGGTCGCGACGTGATTGGCCAACAGGAGAAAGACCGCGCTGTGATAGGCCAAGCTAGCAAAGCCGCGACAGGATTGGTGGATTGTCATCAGGAAGTAAACAGAGTAGCGAGGCTGAATTTTGTGCGCATAATTATGAAGTGTTTTAAATGGTTGAAAGCGCTGTTTAAGAAAGAGAGGCGAGGATCGTATGAAGGGGAAGAAGCCCCGCCGGAGGGTACGCCAGCTCGTTATATGGCAGTAAATGTTGGGTTGCATACGATCCTTTGGATATCAGAGTGGAGTAAGATTACTGAAGGAAACGAGGAACTGACGTTCCCGAAGTACGGGACGTTCAGATTAGAGGTGTTACATCGATTGAAATCAGTCATGACCTCAAAGAGACCCTTGCCTAGACCAACCCAGTTTGAAGCCCTTGAAGCATGGCTTAGGGCAGCGCATGAAAGGAATATGAATAGACGGCAAGAAAGGGTGAAACGCTCGGTAAGGGCAGTACAGGATGCCAGGTGGGATGCGGATGCTAAAAGATGGAGAGTGCATAATTTGGAAATAAATAAACTGTACCCAGTGTTAGAGGCGCCAGTAAATAAAAGCCCCCTAGAAGAGGATGATGAGAGCGAAACAGAGGACAGCCTGATAAACAGATTACTGACAGACAGGCCACCCCCGTATAATAGAGCAGGGGGAGAGGTCGAGAATACTGAAGGAGAAAAGGGGGGCATTGCAGGAGAGCATAGACCGCTTCCCAGTTCACAGTGGGATCCTGAGCCAAAGAAAGAGTTGTTCCAGCCTAGTCAGGTGCAACAGGTGGTCGGTAGGTTTGTGGTACAAAGAGCGCCGGAAACGGAAAGCGCCACATCCTACCCATTACCAGATGCACTACAGGTACCTGTTACCATAGGTCCTATAATATCGATATATGACCAAGAGAGAGCAAAAGGGGAAGAACGGAAACGGAAAGACAGAGAAAGAGCAGAGCAGGCAAGGAGGAGCGATACCACTAATTCCCCAAGTCAGATGCCGATACCCAGAGAGTGGAGCACCCCGATGCACACAGCAGGGGACCCAGGAGGAGATCCTGGGGGCCCTAGATGGCCAATGGATCTGAGGGGATCTGGACGAAGATCCTTTCAAGAGCTAAATGAGTACATGAAGCAGTGGGATGAGGCAGTGAAGGCTCAAAAGTGCATCAATGCTGCAGAAGCAGAAAGAGAAAGTCAGGACAGCAGAGCACGAACTCACTGCGGGGCTGGGGAGAGTAGCCCGGAGTGGGACTGTAGAGGGAGTAGGGGAGTCACCCATTGGGCCCGGAGTGGAGGTAGAACAGACCTGGAAAACGGGGGCCCCGGGAGTGGAGGGGTGGCGTGCCCAATACTCAGTGAAGGGGAGAGGAGAGCGCAAGAGTACAGGAACAGCTTTAAGTGTCCACACTGTGTGCCTGGCACCAGAGAACAGAATGGGAGTTGTGAGAGGTCGCACCATAGTCCCTGTGATGACAGAAATGAGCGCAGCCCAGGGAATATGGGGAACCAGGAAGGATCGTATCGGATACTGAGCGATACGAGGCAAAGGGAGAGTAGCGAACAGAGGGAAAATAACAGAGAGATGTGCGGTGAGAGGGGAGAAGAAGAGAGTGGGCAGAGAGAGAGTAGGGATAAAAGGCCCGTGTTCCATCACCTTCCAAGATCGGATGGCCGAGCATGGGACCTGGAGAGATGGGAGCAAGGGAGGCCACCCATTAATTCTCCTGAGCCCAAACGCAGAGCTAGAAGTTGGGATGGTAGGGAGACCAGTGAGCCCCCTTCGAAAGACATATTGCGAGCTGAGATAAAAGCCAAGAGACTTGATGTCTCCAGCTTAAGGTCAGATCTGGATGACATGGTAGATGGTACCCTGCCTTTGGAAAGAATGGAAATGTATGAACAGGATGAAATACTGTATATGGCAAAGGACATCACACGAAAGGCGAGAGCAGTCCATGAGAAGTTAGTCGAACTAGCAGGCAAATATATGGTGGACTTGTCAAGAACCAAAGCATTACAGGGTAACCACAGGCTACATTACTCAGATCGAGATCTAGATGAGAGGAGAACGATTGGGCTGAAAACACACATAAGGGAACTGATTACTGGAATAAGGACATGGAGGGCACTAGATAAATGGGAAGAGAGGTGGTCCAAGAAAGGGACCGGCAGGAGAAGCATGATTGGTATAACACCAGGACAGCAGGGAATAGAAGCTTACCCTTTGCGTGAAGTTGCCAATGGGAGCTATGTACATGTCCCTTGGAGTAGGGGAGATTTAGCTGCTTTTACCACATCTTTCCCCAAGTTACGAGAGAGCCCCGTGGAGTGGTACAAGCAAGTGGAGAGATTTGTAAAAATCTCAAAGGTCCTTTGGATAGATCTGAACACGCTGTTTGACATTGTAGTACCAGGAGATCTGTGGACAGCATGCAAGGTTAGCGCTGAGTGGCCCACAACGGAGCCAGAGAGAGATGCTAGGACTAATGGGCCGTCCGAGATCGTGATGGCAAAATTCGAGAGAGTGATGACTTGGCTGAAAGAAAAAGTGCCAATGCAAGACATAGATTGGGTCAGAATAGACAGAACGAGACAGGAACCCAAAGAGACAGTCCATGAATATTACGAGAGATTGCTGAAGGCGTTTAAACAGTATAGCGGCTTGGATGTAATGGATCCAAAGGACATAGGGCAATTCGTGTCCAAGTTCGTCCTGGGACTGAGACCGGATATTAGTTTAATGATTCAGCAACACTCGATTTGTTGGCAAAGTAGACCCCTAGATGAAATACTGAGATATGCTAGGTACTGCTGTGATGAGGTAGACTCCAAGGCTAAGAAACTAAAAGAGAAGCTGATGGTGGTACAATTGCAGGCAGCAGGGAAGGGGGGACCGCAACAACAGCAGCAAGGGACAGGTACAGGAGGTAAGAAGCAGTACAGTCAGAACAAGGGTAATGAGGAGAGTACTACCTTTAGACCCAGAGTAGACATAGCTACCTTGAAGAAAACGACTAGGTGCCACCAGTGCAACGAGTTGGGGCATTGGAAACGCGAGTGCCCTTACAATGTAGAGATCGGAGAGCAAGAGATAGAGGAGGAAGAGGTCCAGAGCGCACCTATGAGAGGGGCGACGCCATACCAAGGAAAGGTGCTCAAAGGGGGGGGGGCTCCTCCCCGAGCCCAGTTCCCGCAACCTCCTCGAGTAGGGAGTATGGGTAAGACCTATAGACAAATGCCCCTGTTTGTGGAAGGTGAAGAATGCTATTATGTGGACCCATTAACCGGACAGAGAGTGGAAAGAGAAGACTGCACCCTCGGGGCAGCCTTAGAGGTAGATCAGAGGGGACCCTATGTGGAAGCAGAAGTAGCAGGGTGCCCTACGACATTTCTGGTGGACACAGGAGCCACTAGATCCACGATCAGATCAGCTGCAGTTCCAGACCTGCCCATGTCTGGAGAGACCATACAGGTGGTAGGGGTCGCAAACAGGAGAATAACCAGCCAATTGACAGAACCGGTACAGGTGAAAATAGGGAAGTACAGCGATGAGCACCAATTTGTGGTTTGCGATTCAAGCCCTGTGTGTCTGCTAGGAAGAGACCTGTTGTGCAAATTGAATTGTACTATATATTGTACACCCCAGGGAGTGGAGGTATTGACTAATGATGATGATGCAGATTTCAAAGTTGCAAACTCAAGAATATGTGTGGAGCTGTACCCTACTTTGACAGTAGACGAGCTTCCCTGGGATTTGAGAGAGACAGTGGCATCAGAGGTATGGGATTTCACTGGGGAAGAGATTGGATTGGTCAAAGGGGTGGACCCAGTGAAAATTGTAGTGAAACCGCATGCTGAGTTCCCAAGAACACCCCAGTATAAATTGACTCCAGAAACGATTGCAGGCATAAAACCCGTGATCGAGTCCATGATTAAACAGGGAATACTGAAAGAAATCGTGGGTAGTCCATGTAACTCCCCGATTATGGGTCTGCAGAAACCAAATGGGAAATTCCGGATAGTGCAGGACCTTCGAAAGATTAATAACATAGTCGTTTCATGTTGTCCAGTGGTACCGAATCCATCAGTGATACTGTTTCAGATTCCATTCCAAGCTGAGTGGTTCACTGTGATAGATCTTTGTCAGGCTTTCTTTTCGATCCCTTTGGACGAAGATAGCCATTTTCTTTTCGCATTTAAGCTGGAAAATCGCGTCCTAACATGGTGTCGTATCCCTCAGGGGTATACAGAGAGTCCATCGATCTTTAACCAGCTTCTGAAGAAAAATCTTGAAAGTCTAGTGCTGCCCCAGAAGTCAGTTCTGGTCCAGTACATAGACGACCTCCTTGTGGCGTCAGAAACAGAAGAAGCTTGCAGGGAAGACTCCATTGCTTTGTTAAATCACCTAGCTGCCAATGGGCACAAGGTGTCCCCGGGAAAATTGCAGTACTGCCTGACAGAAGTACAGTACTTGGGACACAGAATTGAGAAAGGCAAACGAAAGGTGTCACCAGACAGGATAGAGGCGATCATGAAAATGAACGCGCCTCAGACACAGAGAGAGGTCAGGATGTTCCTAGGGATGGTGGGTTATTGCCGACAGTGGATCGTGAACTTTTCACTGAAAGCAAAACCTTTGCAAAAGCTGACGCACAAAGAGGTGAGTGATCCGGTACCATGGGACAAAGACTGTTTGATGGCATTCTTACAGCTGAGAGAGGACCTGTGTCGTGCTCCGGCATTGGGAATGCCTGATTACAATAAACAATTCTTTCTTTACTGTTGTGAGAGAGAAGGTTGTGCGTTGTCTGTGTTGGTCCAAATCCATGGGAATGCCCGTAGACCAGTTGCTTATTTCTCGGCTACTTTAGACCCAGTAGCCGCAGCGTTGCCCGGATGTCTCAAATCCGTTGCTGCAACGGGTGTCAGCATTGAGAGATGTGAAAATATTGTTATGGGGCACCCGTTAGAGGTGTGCGTGCCACATTCTGTTGAACTGTTGATGACCAGGACCAAAACACAGCATCTGACCAATAGCAGGCTCACGCGCTATGAGCAAGTTATTCTTGCTGCAGAGAACGTGACCCTCAAGAGATGCTCTGTTTTGAACCCTGCTACCTTAATGCCACTTCCAAATGATATTGATGATGATGATGAATATACAGACCATGACTGTCTCGATGTGACTGAACTATGCACCAAACCCAGACCCGACATCGTAGATGAGCCACTGACCGACCCAGACGAAGTTTTCTTTGTCGATGGCTCATGTGTAAGAGACGAAGTTGGGCAGTTGAGAGCAGCTTATGCTGTTTGTACAATTGAAGGAGTTGTGGAAGCTGGGTGCCTGGAAGGAGTACACTCCGCTCAGGTAGCCGAGATTATTGCCCTAACACGTGCTTGCTTAGCAGGCAATCAAATTCGAGTCACCATCTACACCGACAGCCAATACGGGTTTGGGGTAGTTCATGATTACGGGCAGTTATGGTCTCAAAGAGGGTTCATGACTTCTTCAGGCTCTCCCATTCGCAATGGAGAGTTTGTGCGCTTGTTGTTAGAAGCATTGCAATGTCCAGCAAGTATCGCAGTTGTAAAGTGCATCGCACATACCAAAAATGAGGACTTTGTTTCAAAAGGCAATAGATATGCTGATGAAGTTGCGCGGTATTGCGCAGAACAAGGTTACTCTTTCACAGAGGTGGATGTGGGTGGAATAAATGTAAGAACTGAATTAGCCATGATACTGGAAACTGTTGATACTTGGGATGAATTGTCAACCATGCAAGAAAATGCTCCTGATTCTGAGAAAGAAACATGGGAAAAGGCAGGATGTGTAATGGGTGAGACTCATTTTTGGGTCTCAGCAGACGGCAGAGCAGTGTTGCCCAATGAGATGGTGAGTCCAATGGCTAGACTCATACATGGTCCAGTACACTTAGGGAGAGATGCTATGCTGAGAGTGTTTAGACAGACTTGGTACAATCCTAAGTTTAGAATAGCAGCAGAAGCAGTGTGCCAGCGTTGTGTGACCTGCCAGCAGCTGAATGTAGGGAAAAGAACACCAGTTGCACTAAGTCACATAGGAAGGTCTGGAGGTCCATTCAACAGAATGCAGATAGATTTCATTGAAATGCCAAGATGCAACCGCCTCCGCTATGTTCTGGTGGTTGTTTGTGTGTTCTCCAGATGGGTTGAGGCATACCCTACACGTAGGTGCGACACCCTCACAGTGGCTAAGTTACTGCTTAGAGAACTTATCCCTCGGTTCGGGGTGCCGGCCTTTTTGGAATCAGATAGGGGAACACATTTTAACAGCGAGCTTGTGAAGATGATTTGTGTTGCACTGAATATAGACCAAAAGCTCCATTGCAGTTACCGACCAGAAGCCTCAGGAATTGTGGAACAAATTAATGGCACGATCAAGTCCAGAATAGCGAAAGTTTGCTCCTCAACGACCCTGAATTGGCCTGACGCCCTGCCATTAGTACTCATGAGCCTTCGTAGTACCCCAGACAGAAGAACAGGGTTGTCACCACATGAGGTGTTAATGGGGAGAGCAATGAGACTGCCATCTATTCCAGCTACTGCACTGTTAAATATCACAGATGATATGATCCTGGACTATTGTAAGGGGCTGTCTGACGCCATGCGTTCTGTGTCCCTTCAGGTGCAGGCTGCAGAGGTTCCAGCGTGCCAGGGCCCTTGCCATGACCTGTATCCTGGGGACTGGGTCCTGGTGAAGAAACATGTGAGAAGAAGCTGCTTGGATATTCGTTGGCGTGGGCCCTACCAGGTCATCCTGATCACAAGTACAGCTGTAAAGGTGGGAGGCCTGCCCAACTGGATACACGCGTCGCATACGAAAAGGGTTCCAGCACCTCTGGAAACAGCTCCTCTCTCGGATGGACGTCCAGCTGAGGACCAAGAAGCCATAGAGGGGGCTAGCCAAGCTGTAGAGGTGCCAGTGGAAGCAGGGAACGAGTCTGACCAAGCTGAGGACGGTCAGTACAACAGCGAAACAGAAGACGCTACAGAAGGAGAAGACAGCTGGGAGTACGAGTCTGACCCTGACAGGTCTGAAAGAGAGCGAGAACAGACCAGAAGGAGAAGGAGTAGAAGGGCACGTGGAGAAGCAAATTGGCCGCAAAGAAGAAGTTCTAGCCTGAGGTCAACTCCAGAAGCAACCCTTCCTCCGATATCAGAAGACTCAGACCCAGAAGAAGGTGCTCAGGGCGCTGAAGCACCAGACCGAAGAAGGTCAAGAAGAGTGCGTGTGCCTAACAGAAGATACTCCACACCTGAGTGGACATATCTGGCGACAAATGTCTGTGAAACCAGAGACAGGGAGGATCCGAGCGGTGGTGGTGTCCAGTTCTGAGCCCATTATCACCGTGGAAATACAACTGTTGGTACCCGGTGTCGAACAAGAAGGGTCACTAACATTCGTGCTCCCCAGACCTCCCCGCCTCAGCAAGTTAAAACACATGTTTCTTACAGAATTGAAATTCCCCGACTTTGGTACCACGATAACAGCACATGAAGAGCATACTCTTCGCATGGAAATATTGAACTATGCTATTGAAGCTGCAACCACAAATCTAATAGTCGATTGTTAAAGGACTTTGTAAATAAAGCAAGCAGAAGAAAAGAAGATTACCTAGCGCCCAGGAAGCAGAGAATTTTAGGGAACCCCTTGAGTGGATGGAGAAGGGCTAGGGTTGTCTTTTGAACTGTGAAAGGACTTTTTGCGAAAAAGGCTGTCAGCCTCCAGCTGTGTGGATTCTAAAGATAAAAAAGGATTGAAAGAGACTGTAAAGGAACGAGAGGAAAAGAACTTTTTTGCAAAGAGAAAGGGAAAAGCTAGATTGTCTGACGAAATGGAGGCCGGCACCCCGAACCGCAGAGCTAAATGTATAATAGGTACACTAATAGTAGGAGTGATAATATTAATAGCTTTAGTGGTAACAATTTCTTATGTAAAGGGACATGAGGAAGAGGTAAAGGTAACTGATGCGAATTCTGTAGTAACACTTACACCCACTGTTGCAGGTGAGAAAAGGGAAAACACTCAAGAGAAAGCGTTATTGGCTGCAGAAGCCCGCAGGTTACATGTAGACGAGTCCCAAGGAGACTTTAGGTCAAATGCTTATGCTAAACTTTTGTATGAATACGTGGATGCCATGGAGGTTAAGGATTGCTACGTCTGCATGCAGTTGCCTGCGTCTGTAGATGAAGGAATTCGATATCATCACCTCCCTCTGACATATGGCATTACATGTAGCTTATTGCTTAGTATATTTTATGAGAGAGATAGTTTTGAATACTATTTCTCCAATTATGATTCTGTGTTGCCAGAAGTCCCGAATTATAAGCAGATGAATAAATGGGATTACTGGAAGAGTGAAGACAGATTGGCCAAATTCTTCATTCCTTGGATTACCTTAGATACTTCACATGCCCGTAGAAATAACCTGACATGTAAGGTGTCCGAAGTCGAGAAAAAGTTCATAGGGCAGGTGGATGATCGTTACAGGAGACAAAAGATTTTGAAAAAATCAGGACAAGGGAAATTAGATTGGACCGAGGAAGAGAAGTCACATAAGAGAAAGGGTAGTAGTGGTCCAATAGCTTTAGATAAAGCACAGAAAGGAAAGTTATGTCTTCACCGAGCCAAAACGTATTATGAAAATGTATACGTGGGTGAAGTTGACTGTGAACATGCTTTTAATTTAGAGTACTACACTAAGGATTTCCTGAAGGGAATGCAAGTGATTCCAAATGTGTATTTTGTATGTGGAAGAAATGCTTACGTGAGACTACCTGACAACTGGTATGGATCATGTTACTTGGCAATTGTCTTCCCCAAAATATATCATGCACAAGACTTATTGATCAATGAGGGCCAGATATCATCGAGGGGAAGGAGAGATTTAGGCGATGCAGAAATGGTTGGAGATGTCTTTGGAGCTATGTTCCCTCTTTTGGGAATAATCCTTAATGATGTTAAAATTAGACGACTGGCAACAGTTGTCGACAGGTTGTCTGCCAGCACTGCTCAGTCCTTAATGCTGGTAGAAGGAGAGATGCAATCGATAAGGGCTATGGTTCTTCAAAATCGGCTTGCATTAGATGTCTTATTAGCAAAAGAGGGCGGAGTCTGTAAGGCTTTGAAGGTTCAGGAATGTTGCACTTACATTCCAGACCTTTCAAAGCCCCTTGAGAAAGTTATTAAGAACATAACTAATATACACAAAGAGATCGAAGACTTGAGTAGAGAAAATGTCTGGGAAAAGGTGGGCCACGGAATGAGTACAGTTGGAGGGTGGTTTTCCACCTTAGGCAAAAGCTTTATTTGGTATATCCTAAAGCCTATCATCATAATATTGATCTGTGGGATAGTATTGTGGGGATTGGTGAGGGTATTCAAATGGTACAGAGCAAGAAGGTCAGAAAGGGCCCAAAGAGAACAGTTGCAGAGATTGGCTGCCATACAAGATAATCAGTACAGGAGCCTGAGAGCTCTGGAAGCGCAGAGAATGCCAGCAATAACTGCAGTTTAAATGTTAGTGATGACCCCGAGAGGTCATCAAAGGGGGGAACTGAGAGAGCGCAAACTGATATAAATATATGAGTACATCACACTTACCTATAGAGAGCATAATTCATGAAGAGAAATGCCATGAGTGCTAATAGTATTTGAAATTATATTCTAAATGTATAGCTAATATAGAGATTTAAGTAGAAGTGGAATTAATACAGAAATGTGTGACATTATATGATTTTAGTAGATGTGATTATTTTGAATCTATGTCGTGTAGCTGTTAACATATAAGATGGTCTGTGGTAAAACGCAGAACGTGGTAGGCCTCAGGGCCAGAGCTGGAGCTAAAAGGGAAGGTGTTTCTTTTCACGACACAGATTGTTTAACGTTTTTGGTCATTGCATTAATGGGCCATGATTTAGAGTAATGTTTTCTAAATAATAGAATAAGAGTTTTAACATGCTTTAATTAAATGAAGAAATAGAATGCTATAATCATAATGTGAAATATTGTAGGCCTGAAATGTTTTAGCATTGATTTACACGTACATGTCTGGGCTGAGAAATGTTGCAAGCCTTTTTAGAAGTCTATGAGAGTTGGGTTCTTGGCGGCAGATATCTGTCTGCAACAGGAAAGGGGGGATCCAATTATAAGTGAATGAATAGAGGCCTGTTCAGTAGACGGCCCAGACATGGAGGAGGGTTCTGGAATGTTTAAGGGGTATCAGCGGGCCGGAGAAGAGACTGAGAAGCAAGGTCAACTCTAACGTCTGAGGCCCAATACAAAGCATCATGGAAAAAGCCTGAAGTTGCACCACGTGAGAGGCGTTTCGCAAGGGGCGTCTCAAATGTTGTTGACTATTTTGTATTAGGGACAGCACCCCTGGGTGGAGTTAGAGCAGAGACCTGAGGACCCTTTAGAGAGCGGATGGGTAGGCAGTGAGGGGTCATGACTGGAGAACTTTAGGTTTTCACCAAGAGACTTAGAGTGGGTGACTTCCCTTGGGGGTCATTCATTGCTGACACCTTTGTTAGGTTGGGATTTGGTTAAGTAGGGATACCATCTAGAACAGGGTAGGGACGCCTAACCTGTGTTTGTTTTCCTCCAACCTAAATGAAGGAGAGATATGCGTCTATGCTGATAGCTTTGCTATTTTTAGAACTTGTGTTAGTGATTTCTGTTGCTCGTCTGAGGGCTTTTCGAGAGCACATGTATGTAATTGGACCTGTGTACCTCGTGAATCTCATTCTGAGATGCTTGTATTTGCAGCTCATTATATCTTTACAATAAACTTTTGAAACCTAGAAGTTGTCCGTGATCTTTGAGAGTAGAGTCCTTTCTTGGGTGAACTAATTTGCAGATAGGTGTACTGTTTCCTTCTAAGACAGGCAATAAAGGTTCAGTCGACCAGATCGAGGTTTGGATCAATAGATATAAGGTATCGATCAAAATCTCGCCCTTTCACTATCTAAAAGAAGTCCCTGCTCCTCTCCGATCAGCTACTGGAAAGATGAAAGGGGTCTTGGTTCCCTCCGTCTCCACCACTTGAGGAGCTTCGAGAATCCCTGTGTGAATCCATCACCCGCTTTGAATCCTTGCTGCTCAGGCTCGCACAGGCGATGTAAGCGGCGGGAGAAACTCCTGTAGCATGAGCAGTGGAGGCGGCGAGTCTATAAATAGAGCTGCGGTGCCTCATGATGCGCAGGGCACAAGCCTGTACATGTGAGATGCACAGCTGACAAATCGAAATGAAGTGCTTGAAAACTTATGTCAAGGGGCAGGCGCTGCACACATCCGGAAGTGAAGAGTCATAGATGAGCTTGGGAAGTGAATATCTTCTGTCTCATACACTGGCACATGCATAGTTCGTGTGACGCATTAGGCACATATGAGTCACTTATTTAATCCGAACATGTACACATGCACAATAGTTTCAATAGTGCTTAGTACTGCTCTTTAAATTTTCTCAACACCCCCGAATGCTGGCAGTAACGCAACGGAGGTACAGAGAGTTGACAGGTTCGGATAAAGATCACACAATTTGCCCAAACGGCGAGACTTGGGATTAGAACCCAGTATGTAAGCTTCTGAATTCACCAACTCACCTACAAGACCACTGTCCTTGTATTATGTTACACAGGGAGTGTTGAAAGGGTACACCAAAGCATCCATACTCCGCTCAAGTGGCAAACATGAGATGTGATGAACTGGTAGTATGTATGTTGGAGGTACATACATGCAACTACGCTGGAAAGCAAGGGAGCTCAAACCAAAAAGACAGTGAGCAGGGAACATTTTGAGATCTATACAAAAGAAGGGGGGAGAGAGAGTGCATAAAAAAAAGAGGAAATGGCGTAGATGTTCATGTACCGGTTTAGTTAGGAGCTACACACCCAAGAGATCTGCTAAACCCCAGATTCCATGTAGCCAACAATGCAGTGGCAGTGGCGGCTGACACAATGAAGAGGTGGTGAGGTGGGTGGAGGGGGCACTGGGTATCTCCAGGGGCCCCCTCAGCACAGTACTCTGGCCATAGAGCTCTGATTGAGCCCAGAGGGGGCCCCTCTACGTACCTCGATGGGGGGCCCGATCAAGCTTCGCTACGCCACTGCTCAGGCTCCCAGTATACTCTGGGGCTCTGAGACAGATGCTCTGTGCAATCACCATGCTGCAGACGCTTCGCTCAGACCAGGAAGTCTGTGGGGTTTCTCCTGCCCAGCTGTTCAATGCAGTCGGATTGGAGAAATCTAGGTGCGCATGTGTGTTTGGCTGGCCTGAGACGGCCGGCCCAACACATATACGCACTTAGCGAGTGCACATAGCACTCCTCCCATGCCTCGGCACCGCCCCTCCCTCAACACACTTGCTCAGAACTGGCAAATGAAAAATAAAACGATTCAGGTATTCATTTTATATTTCCCCTTCTGTCTCAGAGCCAGTAGGGCGGCGCTCCTCTGCCATTGCGGAGGAACCGCCCCTGCAACAAAGGTGCTGGTGACATTTTACTAAAACCAGAATGTTTGCAAATTAGTGCTTTCTCATGTAGCAAGCTTCATTTGTGAGCAACTCTAGCTTTTCTGAAGTCCAGGATTGGACTGGGGAAATACTGTCTTCCACTGGAGACATCTTTGGAAAACATGGCTTAGCTCACGCACGTTTTAAACATGTAGACTAAAAGCCTGCCCTTTCCGAAACATTTCTGAAAAGGAGGTTATGAAACATTTTGCCCCTCTAATGTTTGCCACAGTAACCATGAGAATCGTCCTCTATCTGTAAGTGACCATTAGAAAATATTACACCAGGAAGAAATACAGGACGCACAGAAGAACAATAGCAGACCACACGAAAACGGCACCCCTCAGATCCAGGAGTTTCTTGCTGGTTTCTGCAGAGTGAAGATGGTGTGCATGTATGCTCATAGCATCCCTCCCATGAGAAGTAATGACACAAGACCTAGGGGTTGTTGGAAATACAACTGCTAGCAAATCATCAAATGACACCCAGGGAAGCGCCATTGCTGAGGGCTAGGTCAAAACCTGACCTCTGCATATTATACATCTGAAAGAAAGGTGGAGGTGGCATAGACCATCGGTGTCACTCCACTCATGCTGGTGGGCCTGCACTCTGTTCTCCTATTTGTCGGGTGTATATGGGGCAGAAGGGATAGAACCATTCTCCTCCAACTAGGCATGTCTGGTACAGGCAGATTGGCAGACACCAGTGCCACTAATTTGCCTTAGAGATTTGCTTTTCGAAAAATAGACCAATCAGAGAAACATTTATCCAAGCTAAACGTCACTCAAGTTTATACCATCAATTGCATAAAAGTACCAACGAGCAAATAGTACACTAGCAGCACCTGGGTGTCTACAGTCACATTTGATATTGCACATGGAGTTATTTCATAATTATGGGTAAGTCACCAAGAGTCACAAGGCATGCACACTCCTGCTGACGGCGGCAATCCTAGTGGTGCTCCTTTACACCGAGAAGATGACGATGTCTACCAGAGAAGTGGAGCTGTGGAACTCGGAGATCCGAGTTGTAGGGACTCCTTTCCCACTCGACCAACACAGTGTTACCCTAGACAAATCCCTTTAACTGTGCGAGCCTCGGCTCCCTTAGCTGCAAAAATGGAGGGTTTACACACCAGGAAACTAGAAGCATTAAATGCATTCTGAACAAGCATTGAAAATGCAATAGGTCTCGCCTTTGATTGAGTTAAAGTCATTTGCTTTGCTAATGGTATTGTATAGCTAAGTAAACGGCTTTAACTTAATAAAAGGTGAGACCCTATTGCATTTTTAATGCTTGTTACATT